>NW_026623387.1:291497-524191 GCF_030028575.1 Malurus melanocephalus | reverse complement strand
GCACTACTTTTAGCCATACAACCTGATGGAGATCTGAGATGGAGAAGATGAAAAGCAGTTGGTTCGTTAAATAAAAAAAAAAGACAAAGGATAATTTGTCTTTTAATTTGCCCTTTAATAAACAAAAGGACTAAAGTCCTTTCTTTGGTATTTCAAGTTAAAATCCTCCTTACTTAATGTTTAATAAAGCAAGGCAGGATGAGATTATGGATAGATCTAATCATCCTGTTGCCAGCAGCTGGTGGCCTTAGAGTTGCTAATTTTCTGTATCAATGAAGAGCAACCTTTTTTTCTGCAAGGGTTGTAGCTGTTAACTTGTCTTAACTTGTCAGAAAGGCTGTGGAATCTTGGGAAAAATTACAGCTGTATTAGCCATCGAACAGGCATATTTGGGCATATATTCTGCTGCCTCTGTAACTCAGCTCAAAGRCTTCACTCTCTTGCACTGGTGCCAGTGCATTTGGGCTGGCCTACAGGTAGAAAAATTTAAGTATACCATGAAATACTGGCACAGATAGGATAGTAATAGGTGCTGAATTTGCTCTTTTGTGGCATACATTATCAAAATAGCATGCAAATGTCAGCTATGAATGCAGAAAAGTGTAGCTGTAGTGAAGTGCACACASACAGAATTTAGTGCGCCAGCTTTCTTTAGAGAGAGCCATTGGGCATTTCTGCAATTTGTGTACTTAATAGTAATGATAAAATTTGTCCAAAAAGAAGCAAGATGGCATAAATAATGGGTGGATATTTCAGGTTCTATCTGCTCATGGYTTGCAAGATGTGCAGTGGGATTGCCTCTCTGTTTCTACATGTATGCAGTGCTATGGGAATGTGGTGTTATCCAGCCAGTTGTATGTGCCTTGCCCCGGGAACATTTCCAGTGATGGAGTGTGTGCCATCGACTGACCTGATACATCTTAAACAAAGTTGTTGGCACATAAGCAGACTACTACTGGGTATCCAGGGTTACCCTTTTATCCCTTTAGTATRAGTGTTAAAGTGTTGTTAAGTTAAATCTGTCCGTCAGAGCGCTAAGCAGGGTACTTCAGAAAGCTTTGACTGAAGAAATGCTTTGGTGTGAGGTCTGTAGYGTTTTCATAGCTGTTGARTTAATGGGGTGGCTTTTTTGGATGYAGTGTCTGTGTGACYGGTACTTTGAAGCTCTGAATTCATATTCCCACAGCAGTCATGGGAAGGGGACMACTCAAGTCTTCAGTAACTCAGGTGCCAGTGGAGAGTTCCAACAGAGAATGAAATGTGTCCTTACCTAATAAGCAAGTACAGAGCAAGCAAAATGCCAGTGAGCTCTGCCTACACCATCATACTGCTGAGCTGCTGTTGTCCCTCCAGAGACAGCATAAATTTTGCTGGCAACARCACTGATAGACTGTGGCTTGGGAGGAAAAGTGACAGAATGCACAGCAAGTGTGGATCTGCTTAAAAAGAGGTCCAACTCTTTATGTGGAGACAATTCAATTTACTGCTAGACAAAGTGTTTCTTGGGCCCAGAGTGGCTTTTCCATGATGAAAGGGAAAAGGAGCTGTGCCAGAAGGGCTGTAGGCCATTTTTTACTGCCTTATCTTTCTTGCAAATGAATAGCGTGGGCACTATCTAAGGTAGGGTAGTTTCAACTTAGGACAAAGGCTGAGAGTGAAATTTARTGATAAACAACATTTGCCTGAGATGAATGACACCCAAGATCCAGCCCCAGACAACTATGCCAGTAACTTMATTACTAGATTCTTATAATCCCTGATTTCTCACTTTCTCTACCCCTTCTTTTTCTTTGCAAGCAATTACAATTCTGCTCATAAACAGAGTGCAGAGAAACTCCAAAACCTACATGTTTTTTTTGGAGGGGGAGGGGATGTTTGGGTTGCTTTGGTTTGTTTTTGGTCTTTTTTCCCTTGTTTTTGGTGGGGGGGGAGGTGTTCTAGTTTTTTTGCTTTGTGATTTTGTTTGYTTTGTTSGGTTTTTAAAAATTTGGRTTTTGTTTGGTTTSTTTTGTTTTTTCCAAATTAAATAAYTGCTTTTCTGCCGGTCTTTGTCAGATATTCTGGCCACGGGCAGATGGTGGTTATATAAAGAAAGAGTCAGYAGTAAAATCTCTTGCCCATAGACAAGATGGACAATAATGCTATTYGTGTCACAGCATTATAGCAAAAATAAATTACTTTTTTGGGAAACCTTAATAAGTATTCATASTGTAGAGTTTTGTGTGTCAATCTGAAAGAGAAGGAGTAATTTTGTTATTGGAGCCACAGAGACCCTAATGGTGAGCCTTTAGTGATATGACGTACTTGCTTAAGCTTTCAGATGTTATGGTGATAAGTACTTATATGAAATATGAAAAAGATAATTTCACTAGGTGGTGATTAATGTTTATAATCACCAGGTTGTAATTAATGATTCTTTTGGAAAGACAGTAATAAATGCAGTACTGACTAKTATTTTACTAGCAAGTCAATCCTGATTGCCAGACAGAATACAGGATCAAAGAATTCTTTGTAATGTTTGATGTGTCAGAAAGYCAATGCAGTAGTGATTCCCAAACCACTTCCAGTTTCTTCCCAGTTTCAGTGTGTGGTGCTTCTGCTCACACTACCAGTGTGTAGGCATGTCTAGTTTTCTCAAAGACTTAGCAGTACAGAAGGAGACAGCATGCTGCCCTTCCCTCTTTTCTGGAACAAAGGAAAAGAACCTGTGTTTATGGCGTGCTGAACACAACCTGTAAGTTATTAGCCTGGGATTTTGGAATGTCATCAGGCTGGTGTCTGTCCAACAGCTATGTACATTTAAGCAAGCTGTTTATTAAGAGACATTTACATGGTTTCTAAGGAGTGGCTGGAAGAAACATATGGCCAAGAGATATGTTTTGAGTTTATGCAACAWTCTGCGTGTGAAAACATGGAAATGTGCAGGCTCAAGAGCCAAAGATCTATTTTTTCCCACCTCATTATTCTCTAGAAGTAGCTTGGATACTGAAGTGTCTGTAAGTAGGGTGTCTCTTAGTTTTGATGKAGGGGGGAGAAGAACCTCTGTCTCATATCCTAGCTAGACATTCTTTTTCCTAASGAATTGAAATTTTGTTTATGCATGTCGCTTTGGAGGAAGATTTTATCTATCTATGACTAGTATGTGTGTGTGTGCACACATTTATGTATATAGATATAGAGAAATACAGATTGGGATTTTTTTTGCTTCTTACGCACATTTGTGTGAAAATTTTATGGGCTATTTGCAACTTCTTGGCCATATTGCTTTTCTCAAGTAGCAGAGTAATTCTCTCCTGCAAAATTATATTGGAAAAATAACTGTGCAAGGGAAAGAAATTAAGACAGCTGTTTGATTGTTGAAATTCTGAACTGTACAGATACAAATCTTAAAATACATTAAAGAATTCATCAGTCTGTGCTTTGTGATTAGCAGTAAAGCACTAGAAAATAAATAGAMTTTTAGCTCTGAATTTCCAATAGCATCAGGCTCTCCTAAATCAACTTCTAATACACTTCTGATCTGAGCAAAAAAAATGCGGTAGATGGTATTTTGGGTCCATTTAATTCTGATTTTTCAGCTGCTTCAATGCTACATGGAATGAAGGACTAACCAGAGTTTCATGACCAGRAAAGCGAAAAAAGGGGTGGGTCTGTGAAGTCATGTTCCATGCTCTGGGGCAAATGTGGTAGTTACTCTTCAGTGGCCACAGAATTGCACTATSTGCCCTGATTTCCTCTGCTATTTTCCATGGAACAGGAATGGCTGTTYTTCCTCATCCTCTAACAGGTATGAGGCATAATCTGTTCTTTGGTTATCTGGTCTGTCCTGATCTAAAGCACTGGTAACTCAAATCAGGTGYCTGGTCAAAGTGAAACTTCACACCTGACTAATGTGCTGATAAAACAGTTAGAGGTTCTCTTCGCTGTTTTAATTCTAGATTCTTTTTTTAGTTGGTTTTTTTTTTTTTTTTCAACTGGACAGATACTTAGTTCTCTTGCTCCTTCTCATTGTAACATGCTGCCATGGACTGTGTTCTGCTGTGGGCTATGTGCTATGTCTAGGGCAGTCTGTTTGACAAGCAGTCTCACCTGAAAGAAGAAGCATCAAGGAAAACCAAACATTTCTGGAAGTGACTGAAATAGCAGCAAACTTGGAAATGAGGCATAAAAATGAAACCMTCTATGTAATTACTGGTTTCTTTCTTCTGACACAGTACAGAAACAGTTCATAAGTCTGCAGCACTTTATACCAGTGAAAAAAACTGAGTCATTTGCATTTTTTGTCACTGATCCTTAACTTCTTTACTACTTTCAATATTTCCCTTAGCTTTCTGTGACCTTGAATTAAATATTTGGTAGTATTTCAGRGAAACTTTTACAATGCTACAACAGTTAATTTATATTTCTGTTAGTGGTATCTAAAGGACACAGTRTTTTGTGATATAATTGAGGACTAGGAAGTGGATGCAATGACATCAAAAAACTGCAAACCCATAAATTCTCATGATGTTTCAGAGTTGTATTTTGTATGAACCTAAGGTACACCCTGGGCACATGGTATCCAGTATTCCAGTCCTGAACACTGTGGATACATGCCTATCCAGACTAGTTGGTTTCTTGCAACCTTGAACTCGATGAAACATCTGGGTAAGGATTAATATATCAGGTGTTACAGATTTAACAATGACATTGGTGTAAGACAAGGGGAACAAAAAAGGCTGGCTCTTACACTGGGAACAGTCTTTGGTGGGAGTAGGACTCTTACTTGGAGAATCCTATAAAACTGGGTTGGCTGACACTATTTCCCATTTTGCTGCTAAACAAACTTTTCACTGGTGTGAGCAGGACAAACTCATTCTATTACCRTTTTAAACAAAAATAATTATTAAATGTAATTGAAGCTTTGGTACTTTGCAGATGCAAACGGCAGCAGGGTGACTGTAGAGGCTACAAGGGTTGTGCAGGAGATCAGAAACACAATTGAAGAATAGAGAGGGTCACCTGAGTACATAAAAGCATATGGAAATGATAGATTGGATAAAGAAAAATGGAGAACAGCAACTGCCTGGTTTTTGTGCAAGAACCAGRAGTTTTAAATGAAGAAGAGAAAAGGAGCATATTGAAGACTGAGTAGTGAATAAAACAGTTTTTCACACTCATAGTAATTAAATGGGATTTCATGTTTCTTTCATGGAATTAATTGCTTTTTGAGGCAATATGTCGGCAGTAGTTTGTAATAAAAGAGATTTTTTTCATTTATTTGAGCAATCAGGTATTTGGTTTTGTGTTGATAAGTGGGTTGTGTCCGTAGTTTGCTTAGAAGCTTGTTGTGAAAACCAATGTAAAGTCTTTCTAGTATCACATGCTGAGACTGGAGCAGAGAGGTAAGGAAGAGAAGAGCCTTGTGAGCAAATGGTGTTTGTGGCATGAAGGACAAGTAGGGAGCAGGGGCTTGCTCAGGTGTTGGCAGGGTCCGATTTGTGAGGTAGCTGCTGGAGGAAGGACATAGRTGTTCAATGAAGCGGGGGAAGTATCTACAGCCACCTGGCCCCTTCTGATGTGACAGGGTGGGAGGACATGGTGTGGTGGAGCAGAGCATGGTGTGCCCTGTGGGCCTTTAAGTGCATCTCTTCCTTCTGCCAGCTCTAGTACAAGGGCTTAGATTAACAGGCTGAGCGAGCAAGTGCTTTTCTGCTGAACAGCTGCACCTGTGGCTCTGTTTATACCCTTTCTCTCATTCTTCCTATCATTATTTTTTATTTTTGAATAGTAAAATACTGGTTCTGGGCCTGCTTTTGTTGCCCTGCTGCCCTGCTGCATTAAAAAGCTGAATCATCTGGAGAATGGAAAGATGGTATTAGACTTCTTGCAGCTCCATAGTATGCTGCTCAAGAGGCTCCAGTTAGCTGAGGGCTGATATAAAATAGACGCCAGCATTGGGCAAGGTTGGAATCCCTCATGATTCCTTTCCTGCYGTACCCACCATACCTGCATATGAATCTGGTCTGTGATCACTGTTCTTTTTTACATTGRGCCTCAGGACTTCCCACTGACCAAACATAGTATTAAGGGGAAATTATAACATCAGTCAAGTGTCAAGACTTTCCAGCCCTCTTTCCATGCTGTTCTGCTGGAGCAGACAGGCAAAGATGTCCATGTGATGTCCTCATAATATGCTCACCATATTTTCAGACTGTGCTTTAAGCACTTATCATTTTGCATCTTATGAAATTCCCCTCTTCTCTCATATTGGATTACTTAAAACTCTGAATTCCCTGGCCTTTCTGCCTTCTGTGACACAGTTTTTGACACAGTTAATAAATTTTAATTAACTCATGTGCTCATCCTGCAAAGAAACCATCACTTAACATTATCACTGTACATTAAGCAACGTTACAATAAGTTAACTAGGTTTCCATTCTCTTGTGGGTTGTATGTKCTCACCATTCTTTTATGTTATGGAAATTAAATAATTCCTCCCAAAGTTCTAGTTAATGTGAACACAAATCCAAAATTACAGTCACAAAGCAAACACAGTGTGGGACATTGAAGTTTTCATTCCTCTAGAACTACAAAGGGATGGACAGTGAGCAGCTGTTTTGTTTAGAAACAGGTGACTTGTGAGATCACTAGTGAGAATGGAGAGTAGAGGTCCCTATGAGAAAGGCTTTTGAAKCAGTTTTTCTCTCCGAGAGAGACTCATCTGCTGTGTGCATTGAACATTACTGATGAGAAAACAGGTCTGCTGGTCAGAGCACAAGGGATGGTACATGGCAGCAACATCTGGTTTTCTGTGTGTGTTTCCCATGAGCTTTCCTGACAGTATCTCTTTGCGGGGTAGGGTTTAGCAATGCTAACAGATCTMTGAGGTCTTATTGGTCCTTTATTTTATTTTATGTAGCCTTCGAAGTACTCAGAAGAAAACGGTTGCATAACCATTAAACAGAAACTATGTAACCTAGAATAAGTTACCAAACACCTTTTGTATTATGCCTATTTTCTGGCCTAATTATATAAACATGCTTTATTATTTATAAAACTGCATCACTTCAAAATTTAGTACTATGTTTCCTTTCCTCTTTTCTGCACTAATAAATTTTGCTCTTAAGACTTTCACAGCTGCATTTAGAGCATACGGATTTAGGACAGGACTGGTCTCAAGTGGCACCGTATTACTAAATATTAAATAACTGATTCAAACKGCAACCAATAGAAAAATCAGATGACAGTCAGTTCTTAATCCAGAAGATTGAAGAGGAAAACAGTACAATTTTCTCAATTTTTATACCTGCTATTTTGCACATCTTAGTGAGTTGTGCATAACTGTCTTTCACATATAATATCTGCTTAACCATATTTAAGGAACTGTTTTTCATTTGCATGGTCCAGACTAACTCAACAGCAATACCATGCTAAAAGAGGCAAGATTTTATTTATTTACCTATGAATTCTCTTTTTAATTAACATTTTTATATCTGCTTGCATCTGTCAGGCTTTGTGGAAATGCAGCAAATTATCATTACCACAAATCTGGGGAGGCATCAGCTATACAGTCATAATTGCAGCTTTTATGAGACTAGGTACCAGGATCGAAGATACGTAAAGAGTTAGTGCAGCAGTTTGAGYTGCTATTTATTGGATGGATTATGCATTCTTTTTTAGTGCTCTGTCTTGTAATTTTACATTATTTATTGCCTAAAATATAGTAACTTTTGGGGAATTATTTGTTGGTTTAGGGGAGAAGGGTTGCTGTTTGTTGTGTTTGGTATTGGTTTTAACCTAAAGCTGGAATATAGTTAGTAGACAATGTCACATATATTAAGTTGATCCAGAAGTTCAGAGTCCATCTCTTTTTAGGATCATCCTCGAAATAATTGTCTTTAGATGTAGTCATCTAGAAGGAATGCATACCTCTGGCTATGTCAAAAGCAACATTAATTGGATTAAGTCCTCTTGAGTGGATCAGAAAGTTGAAGTTGTACAGTATTTGGGGGAGCAGAAAAATGCAATTTGAGGAAAAAAAAATACTGACTGCTTTAAGTCACAATAATTGTGTGTGGCACTTAGCGATGCTTCCCATTTAAAAGAAATAAACATTCAATATTGTTTAAACTCAGCCTCAGAAATGCTCCTTTGAGCACTCTCACTGTAAATATACTCTTCATAGCCCAAGGAAACTATTGCAAGAAATAGTAGTTTTCAGTCCCAGCTAATGATTCCATAGCCCGGCTACATGTTTGTCCAGCTCATTCAGATCGTGAGGATTAAAATGGAGAGCAACCTATGTAATAGCAGTTCAGGCCTTCTCATCTCCAGAACCAAGACCTGCAGCTGTGAAGTTTGCATTAAGGCTCAGTTCGATCTTCAGCCCAAAGCCTGAGCCCAGAATTCTGTCAGCCCCTGCCAGCAGCTGAGCAGTGGATGATGGAGAATAGCAGATCTGACATTTTACTGAAGTGTATCTCCATGGCAAAACTTCAGGCATCTGCAGTTTCTCTGAAAATAGTTTTCAGAGCCAGAGAGCCAGTTTCTTCTGCTACAGGCAATGTGGTGAGCCTATGACTAGTTGCTAAATATGATGAGGATTTTTTTAAATGTTAGATGTTTTGAAGTGTGGCATTCTTATATTKCTGTTTGTGGCCCTGACTGTAGCAAAGCAATGGCAAAGGCATCTCTGTAAATAACAGCTACAATTCTGGAAGCAAAATGGATTTTATGTTTTTAACATTATACATTTGCTGTGTCTCATGTTTGGTTGTCGAAAGTTGGATAGCTTTGGATCTTTGCTATATCCATTGCTGAGCAGCAGACATTGGTTTGGCATAAAAGCCATAAGCACTGTGCACTGCCAGGTGGGTGCTGCAAAGTTCTGCAGGAGTGCCAGTGTTCACAATCTGGTCACTCAATCTTCCTGCAAAAGAAATAGAAGAAAGGGGAAACTGCAGGAGCAGAGAGGCCTTGTGCCTCTTCGCCCTTGCCTTAGGAAGAAGTGTCCAGTTTTTCTAGGAGAGCAGCCATGCTGAGCTCACTCAGCTGGACAGCAGCTCTATGGGGAGGATGGCATCTTCCTGACTCATTCCTGAGCATGAACCCCATGTGGTGAGCTCTGCAAAAAGTATGGAGTAGGAGGTGCTTTGCTCGAGCACTGCTTGAACTTTTTTTATTTATTAGCTGAAGTTTGATTTTGCATTTCAGAGCAAAAATTCAGGAGAAAATCTGAAGGACATGTGATGAAGAGAACCTGACTAGACATATGCATGAAATCAGTGAATTGCTTGCTCAAGTGAGCACTTAAATAGTTTTTACTGAATTGAGCATACCATAGGGTATAGCAGGTTAGTTGGTGAAGGCTCTCCAGRCTTTCCATCTTTTTAGATGATGTTATGTATCATTCTGAAGCATCTTTAAAATTTCATTAGTAGCTCAAAGTTAAAAAGGGTTGAGAGGTTTAGAATCTGACTGCTCTGGATTGGGAATGCATTCAAATGTAGAACAAGAGCAGTCAGATCTGRTGCTGCACCTTTGAGGGACTCTACAGCATTCTTTTTAAGACTTATGTTAGAAAAGAATGTATTCTTCTGTAATGCAAGAGTCACTTTTTAGCTTGACTTTTTGCTGCAGTATGTCACATTCACATTTGAAACACTGGACTGATAAGCAACAGCACAACCTGAGAAATTTGTTGGGAGGTCCATGTGTAAACCTGTGTAAATGACAAACTCAAGGCAGTACTTAATCAACTACCACATTGTGACTTCAGTTGGAATAAGACTTGATAACCTCACACTTAAGAATGATGTCCTTCTCTTCTGTGATKTCCTGTGCAGACAGAAAGAATATTTTGCCCAAGTTTCCAAAATGCAGAGGTGGTTTGGGCASTGGGCTGTACTGTGAATGGATATGATTGCTGCTTGTAACTGTTTCCCTTTATTTGCATTTCTTCATCAAAAGGCTTCAGTGAGACCCAAGTAGAAGGATGAAGAAGTGCATACTGTAGATTGAAATCTATCATTGATATTAGAGTACTTGTTGCAAGAGAATTGATTTCAGAGTTCACATTTGGAGGACTCTTGCTTGGACACATCTGCACTGTATTAAATGTATTTCTCACATACCTTCTGTCMTTGTTTGCATGACTTTGAGTGAATAATGCAGCTTCACAACCTAGTTCCTGTCCCTTTTCTCCCTGTCTTTAATCCCAAGCTTTTGAGTATGTATTCAGCTATTTTACCTTGGCCTATGGGTGTTTTACTGTTAAATGCAGCAATAAGCCACCTACAAGTAGTGGTAAAACAATGTGGGAAACTCCTTGGACTTCCTTGTATGAGACTAAGATTCCAGTTGGGGTATTGAGTTGGGAGAATTGTGCTTTAAAGCCGCTAGAAAAAGCAGCTAGCTGCCAGCGACAGAGGAATGTGAAGTCCTCTGCTGCTCTGCTACCACCAGGGTTAGGTGGTTAATGTTGACAAACATGCCAGGGGCCAATTCCAGCTTTGCTTTGTTTGGAATTTTTGTTTATTGGAGTTTAACCAAGCCAAAAGTTTGCAAAATAGCTTTTTTACTTGTTTTTCAGCAGGAATGAGCTTTTTTTCCATCAGTTCTTTTTCTTTCAGAAGTTAACACTTTGGCTAGCTTGGTCTATTACTCAGTTCTTAACTTAACCTTGTTTCGTGTTCTGGTGCTCAATCCAAGCACACCTGTTTGACAAATTAGGGAAAAAGAACATTGATTATCATGTCCTTGTGTGCATCTATCAGTTTTGTAGCAGTTGAAAGGTTGGAGCAAGTTGATGGGTTTTGGCAGACCTGACTAATACCCAGTGGCTCTTGGCTCTGAGGGTTTTCTGAAGCTCCAGGAACTTTCCTCCAAGGCAGTCCATGGCTTTAGMACAAATCTGTAGCAGTGTCAGTGCTTTGGGAGGTGGGTGGAAATTTAGATGGGGAGATTGGTGTTTCTTAATTTGCTTGGTTTGGGAAAGGGTCTTTTTATTTTTTGGGGGGTGATAGATGCAAGAAAGACTGAAATCAGAGTCTTACAAATGTCCATGYAGACTSGAAAATCTCTGACAGYCACCAGCTAAAACTCAACTATTAAYGTATTTCAAATACATTGGACTGCCTTTGAAGTCTTCTGTGGAATATTGCATCTACCAACAGCAAGGTAGAAACGCCCTTAAGCATGTTATGAGTTTTGCTCGGAGAAATGTGAAATAAAGGTGATAAAACTCTTTGCAATTAATTTATCATAGCTTCTCACCACTTAAGAGTGAAAGAAGAGCCCTGAAAGTGTTCATCAGTGAGTCGGTTAGACAGGTTTTTCCGCCTTTTTTTTTTCTGTGACAGCCTTCAAACTTTCATTAGATGATAACACATAGCCATGAAATTAAATTACAAGTTTACTAGCTGTAGGACTGGCTTAACGMGAAACTTGCCACACAAATTAATCCTTGCTCCATAATRCCATCCTTGCTGTTTCTTTCGTGTGCATGACCTGAAGGTTTCTACCAGCACAGCTTACATTTTGCCTCTCAGTGGTCTATTTTCACAGTATCTTGAAACTGCCAGCATGAAAATGGTGAGCCATGTTACTACGCTGACCAAACCCTTGAAGGGTTTGCTATTTCTATCCTATCAGTTTAATAAATTAATTTCTGCAGTGCTGTGGAGACTACAGTGTAAAAGAGAGTTTCTGTAAAACTGAAGTATCACTCTTAAAATCTTGTTGATGTTCTCAAACTCTTCTCAAATTGTCAGGGGGTTACTTATGTGTGACACAACTGTTTTTATAAATACTTGTAAAAGTGGCTTTGAAGAGAAGGGTTTGGATTAACCTTGTTTTACATAGGAACATTTTCAGTTTTGTAATCATTCCAGTAATGTTTGAAGGCGCTCCAGTGCAGATTAATTGGAAGCTAATAGTTTTGCCAGTGGAGAGAAAGTTTTAAGTGCTGTAAAATATGTCATTGAAGATGATTCACGTTGTACCATTGCTTCACACTAAGGAAGCTGAATCTCATCCTGCTATAAACTGTGAATATTACTTCTCTGGTGTTTCCATTAAGCATGGGTGTGTAGTCAGTCCAACCCTTGGGGAAAAAAAAACCCAACAGCAATTCCTCTAAGGATTTATACTGCACAAGGTTATGATTTTACTTCGTTAGACTTCCAACTGCTCTTTCCTAAGTTATAATGGTTCAAGTGATATGAAGTTACTCTGCTTTTCTTGAAGACAGGAGAAAGACATAGAGGAGAGGATGTTTTTGTATTAAATCTCCTGGCAGTTTCTCTTCTTTTCTGTGGCATACTGTTCTTGTAGTTTGCCTCTGTCTGAAAAGAAAAAACAGAAGCCCAGCAGTTATTCCGTGTGCTTTTGGGAAAACGTACATCATATTTATCAAGGGATGCATGGGAAATGGATGTAAATTGTGTATATATATATATATATATATATATATATATATATATATATATATATGTATCCAGCATATCTGACGCCAATGTACTCCCTAAAACCAAGTGTGAAGTACTAGAATCTGCCAAGTGAATTTCCAGCTCATTGTGAATTATGCTTTTCATCACTAATGGATCTATTTGATGTGCAGTACTTGCAACTCACCAGTTGAAGTATTAATAATAATTTCTTATTATCCTTTTCCTGGTGTCTAATAACAGGTGAACTTTCCTGCAACAGATGGGCAAATTGTCCTCTCTCCTCTATTGTCTTGCTAGYTTTCATGAAACTTCTAAAACCTTAATTATCCTTGAAAACTTATGAGGTTTTTTTCACCCTGTTTAGATCCAAAGAGCTAATGAAACACCAGGAAAAGCAGGCAAATGAGCACAATGTTTCATTACAAAAGTTGTAGAAAACCAGACCAAAATTTTGCTTCAGTTTCTGTTAATGTAACCAGTGTGTGGTGGTTTGGTGGTGCCATACGAAATCGTGTTGAACTGTAAAATGTGTAAACCTGGTGTCCTGGASTTAATCTCTTGTACCTTTTGCAGGTGGAGATTTACATTTTACCTTTATATATTTACCTATGGAATACGGTTCCTGAAAAAGGTARGCACTTATATTATTATGCTTTCATCACATATCACCAACTTGAAGTATTGTGCAGGTATAATATAAAGCACAGACATAAAGTCTATGTTCACAAGGAGTAAAAACGACAATTTAATTTGCATTCATAACATGCTTTGCTACTAGTATTGGTAAAGAATATAATTTCTTATCCAATTTAACGGGGTTTCAAAAGGAAAAAAATGGTAGTAATGTACCTAGAAATTTTGCAGTTTCCATCAATGCTGTGTTTCAGGTGATTTATAAACAGAAGGGTATTAATAGCTGCTAAATACTCTGACAAAGGCCTGTTAACTCTGCCATAGAGAGTAATATCGATTTATGATGCAAATTGTTTTTACAGTGTGACTAGTTCYCAGAGTTAGAGCAAGGCCTCTTTTGTGCAAGTCGTGCCATATTTGTATAATTCTGGGAGATGAAATTAGGTCCATGTGTGTACTCAATCTGTTCTTGTAATCTTTGATTTGGTCAAAAATTTGACACAAAAAAACATATCCTGAATGCTTCTGATGMTTTAAAGGTAAAATAAATTCTATTATCCTCTTTCATGTCTGTAGTTCTTGAGTCTGTCCCAGGTGCAAGGCAACCTGGTATGAGCAGGACAAATCCCCCCTGGACAGGAGGCACATCAGAGCTGTTCTCAGCTCTTTAGCAGTTTTCAGCCCAGGGGAAGTGTAGGCCAGAGCAGCATGCAGTTGCATTCTCTCCCTGCCTCCTTGAACTCTTACATTTTGTGTGTACCTCATCCATTAACATGTTGTATGGTCATTATATGATACTGTGTTTTCTGTGTTTCATTTCACAAATGTTTGTGGTATGAAATATGAGAATAGTTTTAATGGGCRGTTGTCACAGCCCAAAAGATTACTTGGCCTGTAGGTTTGTAGAGATCATGGCTGGGTTAATGGGATCCTGTAACACACAGGGACACAAGGGCTTTGTCATCTGAATTTTTCTACATCATTACAGCAAATGCAGCAAAAATCGCTATTAGCAAAATCACTGCCAGAAAATATACTTATGATAAAGAAAGCAAATCTCTCTTAGAACAAATAAAGTGTCTGTTCTAGGAAAAAATCTGAATATCAGCATTTCCGTAGACTACGAAGAATACAGTAAATGCGTGCTTCATTCCAAGCCATTGAGAGCTCTTTGTAAAGGCTGAGTTGGCATGCTATGGGCAGGATGTCTTTCAGTTTGAGCATATATCACTGCTGTTTGAGGAGGGCTGGCTGACAGCAAGGTGTACAGATGCTTGCTTAACAAGGATCAGTTGTACTTCTGCTGTAATTGTAACTTACAGAATATTTCATTTTTACAAAGAGAAATAGTTCATTATGTAATTGTGTRTGTATTTATAATTACTTATTTATACACAGCGTTACAAATGAGTCTTGTAACATTTTATGTTATTGTAATTATTACAGTGTTCTGCCTTGTATACCCAGGTTTTTCACATGGAAAAATATGTAAATTAACAGAATTATTATTGTGATTGTGTTCCTATTTGCACTGTCTCCCTAGTAACACTATGTAACTAAAAGGCTGTACAGGCTTTTTGCTGTTCATCAAACACCCAAGATTTTGCTACTTAAGTGCAAGATCAGGGTTTGCAAGGAATAAATTCCAAACCTGAAAATGTGAAGGGAGATACTTCTTTCAGAGCTTTCCTACAGTACCCAAGTGGATAGTTCTTTTTWATTTGTCTTGGTTTTCTAAATGGAATTATTGCAAAGAACACTTAATTGCTTCCTTAATAAGCTAGTGAAMGAAGTTAAGTATTATAAATTCTCTGACAAATTTGCTAGAGAGATCTTTCATTCAAAAAGCTGTTTTGCCTGGAGAAACAAAGYTCATATCATGGTCAGCAGCTTCTTGATGTGCTAAATTACAGCAGAGGTCTCAATCCTACAGCTCTATGCTGTAGGCCATGATCAGGTGCTGATGTTGTGTATGATGGGTTTTAACAATGTGAAATGCACAAAAACTCATGCTACCACCCAGTCTCCCTATATCCATATGGACATCTGCTTTCCGTAGCCTCTGGATCATACAATAGCTTATTCACAAAACTCTCTCCAACCCCCTGCCAACTCCATTGCTGAGCTCTGAAGGCAGATCTTAATGGATTTTGCACTGGTCTTACCCTCAGTGCTTCTGACCTCAAATGGACACATGTTGCCAACTTTTCTTTGCTGCAATAATCATTAAGCAACATGAAGTGTCTAAGGGCAGGTTCTAGGAGTTGGCTTTCTAGGTGCAGCTGTATGATTGGTACATCTTACAGATGTTTGTGATTCCAAGGGAACACATGCTCCCTTCAAGAGTTACASTGAAATGAGACACAGCAGTCTTGGGCCAGAGAGCAGAGAAGCCAAGGAGTTGCTGGTTTGCTCACAAATGGATCACATGAAGAGGAGTAACTTGCAGCCTTCCACATACCTAACCAAACCACTGCATTACCTGCAAACTGTGACTTATGTAGACAGAAGACACCAACACACTTGAGAGAAAAAACTTTGTCATAGAGGTATTAGTATTCAATTGTCATATTAGACTTTCCCCCTTTCCCCACCTCTTCTGTGGTTTCAGCCTTTTCAGGCTGCAAGGCTTAATTTTATTACGGGGTTTGCTGTCATTGTCTGTAAATACTAAAGTTGTTAATGACAGTTTAGTGTCAAAGCATCTCAAAGATGACATTTTTTCTAGGTCTTAGTTTGTTTTTCAAATGTTCCTTATAAAGTTTTGCYGCTTCTTCAAGTCCTGTCTACCTTAATACTTTCAGTTGTAGCTTATTTATATTACCAGGTGGTGTAATAGTGGGATGAGACTTTCTGTTTCCCAAAGGGTCTCTCATTGCTCAAGGGAAGTGTATGTTTGTTTCCGTTCTTTCAAACCAGAACTTTCAATTTGATGAAAATGAACTGTAAACTTGCTAGGTAATTAATATAAAGTAGATGTTGGGAATTGATGGGTTTGTCACTTGATCCCATAGCACTGTGTGTTTCAGGACATGCCCTGCAATGTGACAGCACTGAGAGAATGAAATAGGTCATTGTAATTAGGATTTGAAGTCACCTCTGTGATTTCTGATACTTTATGAGAAGAGGGAATCAATGTAAATGTAGGTTAAGAGTTCAAGTCATCCATGTTCTACCTGAAATATTATTTTCAAGAGCARATTTGGTAATAAGTATTCTTCTGTGTGAGGAAATGGACCAAGGTACCAACCTAGAAGGAGAAGATGAAGCTTCCTTTGTTATTGGCTGCCAGCTCCAGTCTTCGCTGTTTTCTAGAGCAGATTTGAATTGTTTATGACTAAAGGGTGGGTGGCCCACAAGCATTCCATCAATTCTCATTGCTCCCATTCTTAGTAAAATGGTAAATGCTAGATGTGACCATCCCGTCTTAGTTTTCAGACTTTTGAATGAGATATTTTGACACTGAAGGACTGAAGTCAGCATTCACTATAGYATTCTTTGTATCTTCATTAATCACTAAGATTTGAAGCATAAAAGATAAGTAACCAGTTATATTTCCACTCTGATCATGTGTATGCAAATTCTTCCCTTTCTGAATGAAACTGAGATTTTTCCTCACTACTGTTTCATTTGTCTATAAAACACTKCCTTGCAGAGCACCACACCAGTAGTGATGCCAACAAGACGTTAAGTTCTGGTGGCATTAAACTGATTGCTTTGATTATCATTAACACAGKAGTAAGATAATGTTTTTGTTTTCTTCAGTAATAGTTGTAGTTAAATAAATGGTGGCTTTTCTCATTAAGAGTTAATGGTCTGACTGTGCTCCAGTTAAATGGAAAAAATACCATTATCTTTGRTGATGAAACAGAGTGAGGAATTTAGGATTGGCTTGTTTCTTGCTTGCTCATCTTTGGTGCTAAGCAATGCCTGTATAATGCTGTAAAATGAAAAATCTTTACAAAYGTATGGATGCAAAGCTTCCAGGTGACATATGTAGACTTCTCACATTTAATTACTTTCCTTTAATTGCCCATGAGAATTGCAAACTCACAAAAGAGGATGAATTTTCTGTGAGTCTTCTGAAGTCTATTGAGACTTGGAAATCTGAAGTTGCATGTAGGTATTCTACTGGGGAAAAGATCATTTGCCTGGATAAACAAATCTTGCTATTTTTCAAATATAGTGTTGAAGTAAGGCAGATGATGTGAGTATGCTGTGGCTATATATAAAAATGCTGGGTRCAACAAGCTTCTGTCTGCATGCAGCTGATTGAGTGTCCTTCCTAATGACTCATSCCATACTGAAGAACTGAGAACTGTCTACTGAGATCTGTCTCGTGGGTAGTCACAATTTCTGCCTGTAGCTTGCAAAATAACAGGGAAAGCCATGTTGAAGTGTAAATTTGACTCTGAAAGCCTATTCAAGTGACATAAATGTATGGAAGGCAAATAGAAAATAGCAGTGTTGTATGAAAGGAAAAAAAGCCCAACAGGTAGAGCTCCACTTCTGCTGTTATGAAAGTTCCTCTTTCTTGAAACTGCAGGATGTTGCAAATGAAGAAAATGAAGTGTTTATCCTCATGTGTGCACTAACCACTGAGTCAGTGTGGTTCTGTGTGACAGCAGATGTTGTGTTAGTGACCCACAGTTTCTGTGTGCACATAGAGAGGAACTGGCTTCATGCTTTTTGTGAGAGTGTTGCATTCTGCTGCTCAGCTGAATTGGCTTATTCTTTGCCTTTTTGGAATAAAATAGCAGCAGCAATACATGCACGTTACAGCCCAGAGAGACTAGTGTAGAATTTGTAAATGCACTTTTGAAATGCTTATATTCCAGAATTTTAGAGCCTAAAGTCAGACCACCTTCATTTGAAATACCAAAAAAAGAACTTGTCAATAAATTGGTGTCTGGTTATTGACATTGTTTCTGTATTAGTTTGTCTAATTTTTAATGTTAGATGAAGTAAATAATTATTGATRTGCACAGCCACTTCATAAAATTGTTGTATTTGTAGAAACAAGCATTTCCATGATGAAGATTGTAAGTTTATATCATGCAGAAAATAAGACTCATATAACTATAATCCCAGTTTAAGTGGAGTTATAGTTAGCATATTAATGATACTGTTCCAGGGAAAAATAACAGAAGAGTTTGAATGCAGAAATTAATAGTTTAAAGTTCTTCATACAAGCTCTCTACAGTATATTGAAAACATCCTTCATGGGGGCTCTCAGCCATTACTGTCATTAGAAATACAGAATAAATTTATTTTTCCTCAATTTTGTATGGTACTCAAGAGGACATCATTCATATTTAGAGTACTAACAACACCTCTTCCCACTGGAAGCCATCACCTGTAATACCTGAGTTCCCCAAGAAGGCAATTGATAGTTGTGGCTTTTCAAGCTTTCTGGTTTAATGTTATAAAGATTCATCATGGGTAGGAATCAATTTTGTTAGTTCTAAACTGAACGGAAAAAAAATGTACTGCAAAAAAACAGGAGCTATCAAACTGAAAAATTGTTGTATTCAAAATGTTGAGTGCTCTAGACAGTTTTCAGTCTTTGTAGCAGTAGGACAGACTTGATTTTGTCATAAAAGTTGCTCAGCTATTAGAAGGCTATTTGCAGAACAAATGGTATGTTGCATCATTTGGATCAGAAAAGAATGACCTGCATTAGAATGGTCAGTGTTTCATTTATTGTTTCCATCTTCTCTTGCTAYACCAGCTACAGCTACTTTTTTGTTGTATGAAACTCATGCTGCTGCATATTTTACAGAACAGAAAAATACAAGAACTGCAGCATCTTGGAAACATTCACACCACTGTTTGGAATATATCTGATCATGAGATTCATAGAATGAGACTCCTTAGAGCAGGCTAATTTTTTTCTGGTTTTAACACTGAGATATGAGTTTGGGAAATAATCTACCACTGTGATTTAAATCAGAACTGACTCTAGAAAGCAATACAGTGGCAAGAGCTGGGAAGCAGGGAGTTTTCCTCCAGAGCCCTTGACAGCTCCTTCATTCTTGAATCAATTGAAGCAGGCATTCTATCGGGTGCTTTTTCTGCTCTAGTCTGCTTCTGTTGTGCAGTTTCCTTCCCATGTTCTACCCGAAAGGTTGCTATATCATCTGTTACTGAAGCCTTGTAATTCCTTTTCTTCAGTGAGCTTATTTGCCCAATGCTGGATAAATATTCTCATTTAAGTGAAGAATGTCAGAGGCCACTGTGGAGCCCTTTTAACATAATGCTGATATTTGATATTTTACTGTGCTATTAACAGAGGGATAATGTGATATATATGCCACTCAGGGAGGAAATGAAGCCCGCCTTTGGCGGATTGTGCTTGCTTTAAAATTGATTTGGATTCTCTGGGGACTTTTATTACCCTTTTTTTTTTTTTACTTATAAAAACAATTGCTGAGTTTCTGTAAGTGATGAAAATTTTAAAGCAAAAATCGTTTTGGATGTTAAAATCAAATTATAATCTTGTTCCTTTCCGTGAAAACAGGGCTGAGCATTAGGTGATAGATAAACCAATTTCTAATTCACTGAGTGAGCAAGGAAGAATACCCATGCTCCAGTCTTTTGAAGAATGCTATTATGAAAAAGAGGAAATGCCATATTACATTTTTAAATAGGCATCACGAGTGGAAAAGGTTTCCAGGAARGTCATAGTTAGAGCCCATCTCATGGAAAAGAAATTTGTTTCAGATACCTCTTCAAAAGGGCATAAAAATTGTTGAGAGCATTTAGGAGAGATTAATAGAGCTTTTGGATGTTTGAGATATACATCATGAGCCACACTGTGAGAAAGATCAAAGTCACTGGAGAAACTTRGTTTGAAATGACTGCAGCACCTCAGTGTACATCAACAAGGAAAATGAATGTATTTTGGACAATGAAGCTTTGTAAGAGAAGGCRAGTCAGCATAGGAAGTAATTTACTGTGTAAGCTGTTGGAAGTTAAGATAACTGAATCAGGCAAAAGAGGACAAAGCTAAGCACGCTGCTAGAATTCATTTGTAGCTGAAAGAAAACKGAAGGTTTTTGAAAGAAAAAGCAGAAAGAGAATATCAATGATATCCTAATTCAGTAATAGGACAGTGATGGTAGCAGAACTTYCAAATGTAGACAACGGGGACAAATTTTACATAATCATGGGAAGGAAAAGCAATGCATTAATTTAAAAAATACATCTAGAATTGAATTTGACTTTATCTATTTTGAATCCAGCTGGGGGTATTTAATAACATCACAGTAGTAAGTAAATGCTATGTAATCATCAATTTGGTGAGTTAAGCTGGTACTGAGCCATGTACAGCATCTCTACTCAGTGTGCCTTACACTATCGTTCAGGGCAGTCAAAGAGGGGCTGCCAGCTCTCATGTCCCCATKTGGACTGGTTGCTAATTTTGACTTCAGCACAGTATTCATTTTTCTTGCCAGCCAGCTTTCTGAAAGATTAAATTTTTTTTAGTRTCCTATCTTAACAATTGCAGATCTAGAGCAAAGACTTCCCAAAGTGTTGTATTTGGGCAATTTTATGATAAAAATAGCTTTAATTCATCTACAAACTAAGGTGGCTCATTCATACCGGTAGCAAGGTATTAACTCAGCACTCTATTGCCGTGAGCTTTTCATGTTTTGCTATTCAAATTAATKAAGCAGTCCTGCTTTTCACACCTAGTTAAACCTGAGCAAAGACTACAGGTTTGGATGTAAGAGCAGGTTATTGATAATGTAAGTGGTGTTTTCACTTGCCATCTTTCAGTTGAACTCACTGCTGAGGGAATGACTTGGAGCAGGATAGCTGTATTCTCTATTCAACCAGTGCTGGAACTCAGTGGCTGGGCAGAATCAGACACATGCATTCTTCTGGCAGAGCAGCCACAGATGGGAACTATAATTACAGAAAGTAGATATGTAATGACGRGTTGAATTATTAACCATATTATTAACTGTACTTTTCTGTATGCCTTTGAGTAACCATAGTATCAGAGCACAGAGCACTGGAAGCTCTGGAGCTTTCCTGAAGCTGCACCCTGCAGGAAAATTAGGAGTAGTCTGAAATTATGCAACACTGCAATGATCAATAAGGGCTGAAGTGCCCTATTTTATTTTTTTAATGATTTGCTCTTGGGATTTTTCCTTGTGTCTTAAAGGTTTCATTTTATGCTCCTACCTACCAGKGTATGGTTTTCCAAGTGTAAGCCTCAGTACTCTCTCTTAACACTAATTCTAAGCATGCAGTTGTGTGTGGTCTTTTTAAATAAAGTAAATCCATAAATATCCTTGTAGATGCATGGGCTAATTGATGTGGTCTGGCATTGTGATCAAAAATAGAAGGCAGCAATAAGACTAACGGGAGTACAGCTGCTTTGCTTCATCAGAGGGTTGTCAGGCATCTGGAGTGCTTGGATGAACGTGTYCACCATTTTTAATGCACTCTTCTTACAGTGCAGATTGAGGAACTACAGAATACATGGAATAGTGTTGCTGGGAACTTGAGCCTAGCTCCTGCAATATTTGTACAGRCCTTCAGCTGCTCTAAAATGTAGTAGCACCACAAGCTGCTCAGCTTGCTCATGACCAAACAGTTGTTGATAATGTTGCCATTGCACATGAAGGCAAAAGTTTTTAGAAGTTTGTTTACTACAAAACAACTAGCAGAGGAAGTGTTAGGGGAAGAAGGTAAACAAAAGAGAGCAAATATTTTGATGGCTGGGCTTGGTAAGGGGACTGGTGRCAGTCTGGTAGAGCAGGGGGAGGAGAGGCCAAAGTCACCAATTTCTCTGGCTGTAGTGTTCTTTTTTTTCTACTCAGTGCATTGTCTTAATCAATATTAGAACTCTTCCAGATTCTAATTAACAGTTCTTTTTGCCAGCTTCATTTTTCATGTAAGTTGTAAGTTGAAATTAAACTTTTAGCAACACAAGACATAAGCGCCAGATCTCTGTGCATAATATTTTTAAAGAGAAAAGTGGATGTGTGTGTGGAGCTCACTCTGCCTTTCCAGACACCATTTTATGTAAATACATCAAAACTTGAATTAATATTTTTTCTCAAAGTTTTTTTTTGGGGCACACATATACTTGCACTTGAATGTCAAGCGCATCTTCCAGTGGTTGCGATTAATCTTGGCCTTTATAAATTCTTCCATGTTTTATGGTTTCTCATTAGTAGAAGTGTAATTTTGAATTATGTTTGGAAATCAGCAGTGCAGTGTGCTGAGGGGAAAGACTGAGCACTGTTCATTGCWGAAGCATTTTTCCCCAAAAACATTTTTTCTACAGACATCAAGCACTAGCCTCTAGAGAACAAAAAAAAACCAGTTCTGCAGAAACTAAGAACAGCTTGCTTAGTCACAGTATGTGAAAARAGAACCTCAGGAGGTTCATCGACAATGTGTCATATTGTCTTCTCTTCTGTAGTTTGCTATGCCAAGAAATGCGAATGACTCCTTGGATCTGTGAAAGATTTATGAAAATGCTATTCCTGGTGTGAGAAGCAACTGCATCCCAAACCAAATTAACAGTCACTGAAAGGAAGAACAGAAAGAAATTGATGCAAAATAGTAGCCATGGATTTTGTTGTTTTGCTGAGTTCTCTTTGTTCCCAGCACTGTTTTGTCAGAACTCAGTGATTCTGTGGATGGAGGGAAGCATACAGAATTCTGATGTGTAGATCACTTGCAGAGTGTCAGTTTATTCCACAGTTCAGCCTGTACTCTTGCCATCATTCGCTGCTAAGGTTGAGCCCTCAGAGCTTGCCCTGCGTGGCCAGTAGAGACTGGAAACTGTCTGATGTATTTTTTAAATCAGCAAAACTTTGGTATGAGAAATTCTTAAGTAATTGCAAAACAAATTCAACAGTGACAAGGGGTGATGCTGTATCCAAGGCAATTTTTCAGAGGAAAATAAGAAAAAGTACATATCTTTAGGAAGTCAGAGAATTTCCAAGACATCATAAGTCTGAAGTACTTGGAGGCCAGGCAAATTTAGTGGAAGATGATAGAAACTTTTAAAAGCTGATTCAAACATTCTGGTTGTTCCTTTAAAATTTTCTGAAAATCAAGAAAAATGAGGAAGAGTTTCATTTTCTTTCTGCTGGAGAGAAATAAGCTGAAAAATATTGATACTTGTGCGGAAAAAAGGTCTCTTTCCGTAACTTACAGAATGGTGGTTTATTTTACGACAATTAATACCAAGGAGTTTTTCTTTAGTTAGAAGRAAAAAGAATAAATTCATTTGTACATGTACATTTGTATTTGTGGAAGCAAATACTTTCATGGACATAYATGCTCCTTAAGAATGAAAGGCTGCACTAGTCTACAGTTATGTTGATCCTCATTTTGCCGAGGAAGAAGATGGGTAGGAAGCCCAAGATTATTGTGGAATTTGTATCTAAGACACTAATTTATTGAAAAATCTTTTGCGTTTACCATCCATGTGTGGAATAATTTTAACAACAGAACATAGAGCCCCTGTCAGGGCAAACTAAGGAAGAGCACTTTTCGTGCTGCCCATTAATCTAATGTTATTTCTAATGTCAGCAGCCATTCAGCATACCATGCCAAGAGGATCAGGTGTTGCAGAAAAAAAAAATAAATCAAGCAATTTAATTCACCTCTGAGCAAGTGCTTGTTCAACCAAATGATGTGCAAGAGGAATGTTTACTAATACACTGAAAAATAAAAAAAATGCTATAATCCCAGTCGTAACTGGGGGGAAATGAACATTGAGACACTATTTAATTTAAGCAAATAGAAATGTGCAAAACCAAGCAACAAAAAAGCCTAACCAAAAAAACTACAACCCAACACCCCAAAACAACTGTTAATTATGAATAATTGTCCTTCTGCTAATGTTAGGAAAGGTGCTGTTGATKAAAAGCCTATCATTTGCAGTTCCTGGGTAATTGAAAGCATGTGAAAAGCGTTAAATGTTACTGTGTTYCGCAGTGAACAGAAAGCTCGTAGTCTCCTCCCCTGCTGTTCCTGTTGCAGTTTTGRGTAGATGAGGTGTAAAGCTCAGGACACAGCGAGGTGTCTGCCCCTGTGAGCAGCAGCCGCTGTTCTGCCTGTGCTGGGAGCTGCCATTGAGGAATGGAGTATGGCTGTGTCACRCATTGTCCGTGTGTGTCACACTGTGAATGTTTGCTCAGGGCTAAGAGCAAATTGCATACAGCATTCTGTGGTTAGGTAAATGCTAATGAGGAGGAAATCTTCGGGCCTTACTTTTACCGCTGTTCCTATGAAAAGCAAGAACCTGCTCTAACTTGATGAATGTAGGTATGAATGCCATGAGACATCTCTGACATCTTTGCTTGTATCAGCCCCAAAAAGATGGGATTGGTAGAGATTTCCTAAAAGTATATATTATCTTGACTGTAATTAATAGTGCTGATTTSYGTTCCACTTCATATTGCTTGTAACTGTCATAACAAATGATCATATGATAAAATCATATTCAAACKCATTAACCAAGCCAGATAAAAATCKTGRCCTTCRGAATTTTCRGAGTAGTGAACATGTATATAGTAAATGTTCTGTATTGTGCTGGTTATGTTGTACAGTTTTASRTGCTAGATTYGGATAAAAACAGCAGGCAGATTATATTTCCTTATTTGATGGAAAAGTSAGAAGATTTTCCCTACTTAGCTGAGAATTTAGTAGGAACCCCTCTGGGAGTTACAACATGCCCACTTGATCAGTTGTAAATCAGGTGCATAACAGCTTTATGTGGTACTCGCAAATGAAAAGTTTTTTATTGTACTGCTTTCTTTCCCACCTCCATTTACTATCAAAACTGACCTTTCACATACTAGATACTAGCAGTATTTGAACAAGACCTGGAGATTTTTACTTCTTTGTGCTTTCTGAAAGCCAGGGGCCAATTAGTGCTTTCTCTAGAGTTRAGTGAAGCGGCAGTGGATACAAAGCAACCCAAGGCTTCTTGCTTAGCATGCGAACATCACAGGTAATTTGGGAGAGGTTTTTTGGTGGCGTGTTTTTTTCCAAAATCCTCAGTCATTCCCTTGTCTCAAGAGAAGTTTTTTTTTTCTGAAAGAATTCTTTAAAATTACTCTATTGAATCAGAGTTGGATAGGTTTGATGGAGGTTTTAGCAGATACTCCTGTAAGGGAATTAATGTGATTTKTTCCTTAATATGGTAAATCTCAACAGACTGAGCAGCTGTTTACCTACTCTGTCATTGATACTGCATTTATTTGGCACTGCTCCAAAATGTRGTACAGTTTCCATCTGAACTCCTTTATGTTCTGTAAGGCAGGGTGTCAGCATTGTAGGGCTGGTGCTTTGTGTCTGGCACAATTCAGTATTGTTTCCAGTTTAAGAGGGGCCTTTTTGGTATTTTGCATTTCCTCTCTTCTCCAGTCCCCCCATGTCCCTCCCTTTCTCAGAGATTATATACCAAGAATAACAAGTAAGATGAAAATTTGGGTATTCAGCAGGCAGTAAAAACAGAAGCATGCTTTTATGTTCATCAAAAAGCATCTGTTGTGGAGCCAAGTCACTGACCTTTTCTTCTGAGCCATCATGGGACTTTTCAGGAAGAGCTGTGCTTTGCTTCACAGTGAACTTGTGAGGGAGTTTGCAGAYGTGTCCTWTGAGCACACACAGGACTCACTTGAGCCCTGGGATGTCGGTCTTAGGTACTTTATGATTAATCCACCTGTCACTAATGTGTCTGGGTCTCATCGTGGACATCAGAGGGGAAGGCTGTGCTTAAACCAAGCTCTTCCTCCACTTCTTCCCTAAAATGCTCCAGGACAAGTGTAACCCAAGTGCTCGCTTCTAAAGCTCTGAAGAGCCAACTCAGGGATGCCAAGGCAAGTCAAGGGGAAGGGAGACGGGGGAGGAAAGAGGGCTAAGAAGGTGGTGTAGGAGCCCTGAAATTTTAACCGGTGCTGCCCACATAGGATCCATTAGACTTCCAAACARCTACTCAGAAGCGTTTTTTCTGAGATGGCAGCATGGCTTTCTGAGCCTTATCTCACTCAGAAGAGGCATGTGTTCTGCAATGCATTGGTCTTTGAGGCTTAGTGCACACATTACATTATTTGTCAGCTTCTGATACCCTTTAGGGCTTTGTGGTTGTAGGCTCCTCCAGTGAGGCTTATTTTATTTAGCAATCACCATTTTAATTGCACATAAACCTCTGTATCTGTAGCTCCTGCAGCAGATATCTCTATGAAGAAGCCTTAATATGTCATAATATTTCTAAGAGAATAAATATGCATTTTTTGCTAGGACCTGCATTTTAGACAGGAAAATAATTGGGTAGGAAGTGTCTCTTACCTCTTGTTGAATGTATGAAAGACAGTTACAGCTTTTCAAACCTGGCTAAAACTATGAATTATCCTAGAATATTTGTATGGATCTAATTTAGGCAGCTGTCAGACAAGAAGTATTTTAGGTTCTGCATATTGTCTTGCAAAGGGGCTGTGGCTGTTTCCAAAGACTTCTTTTACTGCATGAAATCAGGAAAATTTGTATAGCACAGTAAATACTGTGGAGATATTTGCCAATTAATTGATATTACCCAATTAATTGGTATTACCCAATTAATTGCTTCCATGAATAAATTATTTCTAACAGAGGGAAGGAGAAGTTTGGATGAACTTGAATCATTCTTACAGCATCCTTGTGAGAGGCATATTAGAAACTCTAGGTCTGTTACTTCAAACATTGATATACCTCTCAGGTTACTGTAGGAATTATTCTTTGCCRTTTCAGGAGCACTGGGGATATGGGTGTGCAAATTTTATTTTATCTTCTTTTTCATTAAAGGGCATATTCAAAAATATAGGAAGAGCCTTTAATAATCATGTCGCATCACTGTTGACCAGCAAAGGCTATGCGACCTTCTGTAAGACAAATCACAAATAGAAGTTGAGTAACAGTTGGGAATTGGGCTMTAATTCAGAGTAGGACTTGTCCTGTCTTTTATTAATGTATCTATCCTTCCTAGCTACCCTGATTCTCGGCCTGGGGCTTTAACCTTTTGCGTAGAGCCCACCTTCTTGCTTTGATGCTCATCCGTTGAATTTTGGATAGGTTTGTTATTATGGTTTGCCTGAGCTGAGCTGCTCCACCTCTTGGTGAAAACAGGAACATTCCTTCTCTTGTGCAGTGAAGATTTATTTGAAAAACTGGTCTAGGGGGAAGCAYTGAATGCTGTAAGCGTATGCTGTGAGCGCTGCCTTCATCCGGGAGGTTTACTAATGATGCTCTGTCCTCTTTATACTCGAACGTAGAGGAGATGACGTTACGTAAATGAGCTGCATGAAGATCTTGAATCCACCGTTTTCTTTCATGTTTCCAGTGAGATGTCCTAGGGTGGTTGCTTGTAGAGTAGACAAGGTCCAGATGCTGCCAGAACCTGAGATGCAGCTGTGATTTTCAAGACATGCAACTCTGAAATTCACAGAACAGGAATTGCTACTACTTGCTCTCTGTTGATTTGGTCATGTTCTTCCTACGCAGTGTGGAAATGCTTTATGGTTGAGTATGTTCTGTAGAAGACMTTGCCCATGTGGTATTTTCTGTCTCAAATTCACTTAGCTGCTCAGAAAAGGAGGTAAAAACTAAAGAACTCTGAAAGAARCAACCTGCTTACAGTAAAAGATTTAAAAGGCTCTCTTGTGGCATTGAAATAGTCACATAAATCTCATGAAAGCAGCAAAGAAACAGGAAGCATAACAGAGCTTAATCTCTCCAAGTCATTTAGTTTGCCCACCTTTTTGCAATGCAAGAGTCTGTGGATACAGATACATGCTGCAATAAATTTGTCTCTGGCGTCTTCTGTGTTGCTGTAAGATATGAGAGTATTTCCATGTGATAGCAAAATCTAACACTTCTGGATGGTCAAGTCTTCAGCCAGGAAAGCAAAAGGTATGATTTGCAGTTTCCAGCTAATGTGGTAGGGATGAAGGATGGATTCTCTATGGAAGAATGCTTATATAGAATGGCACGTGCATGGAACCTTCTTTAAAATATTTAAGTAGCCTGAGGTCAAAATTTCTTGTGCTATTTAGAAGGTAGCGTGAGCTCTCACCATCCAAGCCCAAGTTRCATTCAGTCTGTACTCTTGCAAAAGTGAGCACCAAAGAATACTCTACCAAAAGTGGTATCATGGGGTACCAAAGAAAAACGGGCAAGTTGTTCTAATTCATGCTGTGAGGCTGAGAAGTCTCCTTGTTCTATTCAGTTTTCATAGCCTCTATCAAAAAATGCAAATTGTAAGCTATATTTACATTTTTGTCCTTCATTTGTATTAAAGATGCACACTTAACATTGCACAAAGTGGTGTGTACAGACCTYTGTTTTGTTTTTTCTCTCTTTCAGACACCCTGGCTCTGGAATACCAGGCAGTGCTGGAGCGGGTATCCAAATCAGGTAAAAATTACAGTGCTGTGTGAAAACAAGYATGGCACTTCTGCAGAGCTCTGTTTTTATTATGGCAGAGCTTTGTGCCAGTATGTTTGTGTGAATGGGCTACTCAGCATTTCAGAACATTGCTAGATACTTCCCATCTTGCTTGAGTTCATGATGGGAAAGATGAACATAGCTGTCACACCCAAATTTCACACATTGAATTGCAAAAGCTCCAGAGAAAAGTTTGCAGTTTAAGGAATTTAACCAGTCTAGGGCATATTTTCTTTTTTTTTTTTCTTTTCCTCCCGTAAAGAGCAGGGAAAGGAGGAAAAAAGTAGTTGCCAGACTGGAAAGTATGAAGAATATTGTCCAAAAAACACATGAATGCCTGTGGCAGTGAACAGTGCTTGACAGGCTGAACAGAGCTGGTTTTCTTGCAGGTTGTGTGTCGTTGGAAGTMGTTCAATGGAGATAGTTCCTTAGAAATCTCAATCTGAGAAAGTTTGAAGGAATTTGGTCATGTAGCCTCAGAAGAAAAAATGACTTAAATTCCACCCAGAGACTGGAGGGTGAACYGAACGACATTAGGGAAGCAGCAGCAGAAATTGAATTGGGAAGTGTTGAAACTTAATCCCTCAGAAATTTTACATACAATTATTTCTTAAATTAATATGGCTGCAGTCACTGCTGCCTCAGCCCCGTTTCCTACTATTTTTGTGTCATTACGTGCAATAAGAGCTTGACTTAAAAAAAAGAAGACCATGAATCTTACTGATTGAAGAACATACATTTACCAGACTTATCAGAAGAACAAGGTCATTTGCAACTTTCAGAATGTGGGAGCTAAAATTACTGTATCTAATATCATTCTAATGGTGAGGGTCCAACATAAGCAAACAGTCAAATTAAAGTCATTGTGAAAATCATTGTCTTGAAGATRAAAATGTCTACTGGGTGCTAATCAGGACTCAGTACTGAGTTTTCAATTTGTTTTCTTGTTTTTTYCATAACTAGATAAAATTTCATTTGTTTGCTACAAATGATTTGTAAATTACGCAATAATTTACAAATTAAATTAATAATTTTTGAGTATTTGTAAAATACTCAATTTTACTGCAGAAATCCAGCCGGAGTTCATTCCAATCAAATGGATCATTTCGGTGCCAGCACAGCCATAAGCATAGGACACTCCTCTTGAGGTTAAGTCTATGGAGAACTGAAACTGAACATTTGAACTAAGTTAAACACACTATTTATCCAAGAGGGAATCCATGACATCTTCAGAACTGCCHTACACTATCACTACATATGAGCTTAGAAATACTATTGCTATTGTTAAGAAAGCTGATATCTTCATTTTTTGCTAGAAATTTTCTTAAGTGAGTTCYCTTGCAATAATGAGTATAATAGTTACAGTTCTTTCCCTTTTTTAATTACATCTAATTGAAGGTCTAKTGTCAATCTCTCTAAATCAGAAGAGGATTGTATTGACCCAAATAATGGCTTTAAAGGATGGATTTTAAGTGTACACATTTTTCATAAAGCATATGTCTGTATTAAAGTAACACCCATAGAGCATTTTCTGTGAGTCCAAGGACTGGTTTTCAGCTGCAAAGAATTTGCCTGCAAATGGGAATGGGAATAAAAGGGATAACTGAAATACTTTTTGTCAAGCAGCTCATACCCTGATTGGGTTCATAATTTTGCCAGTGCAAAGTGTCTCTTACTTTGAAACATCTCTGTAACYATGTTGTGTATCAGCCAAGATGCTTGGTTAATTTTTTTCTTTATTTTCTTCTTTCCAAAAGTTAATATATCCCCAGAAAATTATTAAATTCTTCAAAAGTATGCATTTATATTAGAAAGAGCCCTGCTCAAAGGCCACATTTTCATCATGAGCAGATGAGATTATTTTGTAGCATTACTTTTTTTCCAGTCTGCTCTAGCACCTTTTTTTTGCTATGCTTTAAACGGATAACAGCAAAATGTTTCAATCAAACTCTCAAAACAGACTTAGGAGTACTTGGAATGTCATTTGCTCTGGATTCCTAATGGACAACATCATAATTTTTGGTATTACAGTATCGTGAGGACTAAAACATTAGAGGAGAGTAGGTTGGGGAGCTTCATTTTTCCAGAGCCATCAAGGTTTGAAAGAGGCAACCATGACAGTTTTTCTTTTACATAGGATGCTTATGTATAATTCAATAATCCCCTGTGATTAAACATGTCTGCTATAGAGCACAGTTAGAGACTCCATTAACCTTTTCTCATCTCCATCTTTCAGCCACTGATGCCTGATGTTCATTATTACTACATAGTTGAATTGTCATTCTACTGGTCCTTACTGTTTTCTCAATTCATTGACGTCAAAAGAAAGGTAAGAACAATGAGACTAAAACYACTAAAAGCTTTAAACTTTAACATATCATTCTTAGCTTGAGGAATACCTGTATTGCACGTGCAGTGAACTGGAAATACAGTCCTTTCTGGTGTTTACCTCTGGCAGATAGTAATCGCTGAGAAACTGTGATTGCCTTTACTCTGTTCCTTTTTACTATAATGTGGGGGTTTTTCTGCACATGGAAAGAAGAACCTAAAGCAATCAAATATTGAAGGGCAAATAGCAGCAGCCAAAAAACCCTTCTGTTTTCATACTTGAGTGGAATGGAACAGTTAGTATCTGATAAATGTACTGTTTCTTCTAAGATTTAAMTGATGAAATACCAATAAAAGAGCAAGATTGCCTCATAAATTCACAGTATCCCTTTGTAAGATACAATCTATGAGGGCTTTCAGTTGTTTCTACAACAGGATAGCAAAACCAGGGATACACTTAATATTGAAAAGTTACATTATTTTTAATTTTACCCCTACAGTTAGGAAATTTCAAGTAGCTGAGTGCTGCTGTTAGAGGGCTATTAATGAAAAAAAAAAAAAAGACTGTCCAAATAGAAACATTTTTCCARAATCAGTAGCAACCTCTTCCATATTCCAAGTTCTCTTCTCCAAAGAGAGTCCTAGTCCATGCAGAACAAGCAGCACAACCATTATTCTATAATAACAGTTCATTGACCTATTTTTGCAGGGGCTTTAATGTTAAAAATTAATTTTTTTAAAGATTTGGTAGGATTTTATRATACCTTCATGTGCCTCCTTCAGGTGTCATTTAAATAAATGATTGTAGGCTATGCTAATGGAAAAATCCCAATTTATTAGAATTTTAGCAGGGGCATAACTCTGAAAAGAGTAAATGAAGGATTCAGTATGACCTGAATGAACTTTTCTGCCATTTGAAACCAAAGCGTATTCCTGGGAGTCCTATGCCAGAGCTRCCTGTTTCTATTCCTCTATTTGGATTTCTAAATTATTCCAGAAGTAGAAATCTGAAGAAAGCATYCACAAAATTTAAATCCATATTGGAGGATCAATTATAACAACCAATTATAAATTAAACCAACCAATTGACCAATTACAAATTAAAGCAACTAATTTGTAATGGAAGCATATAAATCCCTTGCTTGCATTGTCTGTAGATGATAAACATTTTGTTAATGATGGTCTTGAAAGAGTATAAYGTCACTGTTTCAAAAACCAGAGATAAACAGTGCTCGGGGGAGCTGTGTGATAGTGGAAATGAATTTAAATCATGAGTAATATTGACTAACATAGTAAGCTGCAGTTGCCAAGTCTGGTTTTTAGTTATTTATAAATGACGTGTACCTGTTATTAGAAAAACTTTAGAGCAACCTGCTGTGGAAATAGGATAGGAGGAGGGCAAGTGGATCGCTGAGAGCCAAGTAACACCCCGGTCACAGATCTGCAGTACTTGAACCCAGAGCAGCGGATCCAAGCAGTGTCCTGTGCACCTGCTGTGTCTGAGAAYGTGCAATGTCCAGCAGAGCAGGAGCACAATATCTGCAGTGCAGGGAGAGCAAGTTAAAAGCTTTTCATTAYCAGCACCCTGCAGGTAATAGTGGAGATGCCACATTTATAACCTGTTAGATCAGTCTCCAGTTTGGAGTTCAGAGACAGTGCTTTTGTAGTGTACGCGAAATTTATAAGAAGGAAGGTCAGACTGGAGAAATGCAGCTGTGCCCTGGTGTCACACAGTAAAAYTCCCTGAGTGCAAGGTGCCAAGGAAATCCAGTGAGTTGAAAAAYGTTAGTACTGAAGATTATAGTAGTTGACAAAAAGGGGTACAAGCTTGGCAGAGACACCAGGTCTGGCAACRCCATAGTAGTTCTCCTTCAAAAGAAGGTTTAGTTTAAAATAAGTGKAAACCTTGTAATGCACCCAATATGCAATGTGTGGAATGGTGCCCATGTGAAATAGGGATCTGTTTAACAGGAAGAAGCAGAAAACTTGCCAGCTAATATCAGGTGCTATATTAGTATTTCACAATTGGCTTGTATGGAACAGATGACCATTTCTCAACCCAAGAAAGCTGTTGATGTTTTCATGTTACAGTGAAAGGAATACTTTTATCTAAGTCTTGGTCTTTGCTTTAGATACTTTGAATTCAAAGCAGCGGCTGTGTTGTATTCTGTGATGATCAGAAGTGCCCAGGCAATCTTGTGCATTACAGGAATTCAGCCAAATGCTTTTTTTCACGTAGTTGGGTTTCTCTGAAGGAGAGGTGCAGTGTGTCCTTGYTGAAAGCAGCAGCACTCAGCACTGGCCTGACTCCAGCACTGGTCTTTTATTTGCTGTAGAGAATTTTATTTGCTGTATTTGCTTATAGCTCAAGAGAAATTGTACTTGCTGGTTTTAATCTCCATTTTATTCTTCTMTGATAGCAAATTGATGACTTCCAAAATTATCTCCTTCATTTTTTCTGACTTTCAAATAMTTGCTTATCTTTATTTAGGTGTTACAAATCCCACCAGATTGTCTTTGMCTGACTGGAGGTGTGAGCAAACTARGCCTTAGCACATTCCTACTRTTGGCATTAAGYCAGCAAACTCTGTATATTAACATCTGCAGTTTTATAGTGGCATGTTGTTAGCTTCATAAATATCTACTGTGTTGCTGTAATGATATTCTACCCTTAAGTGTGTTCACTGTCAAAGACTGCAACCTAGTATGAATTGGTGTTTTATCATCTTTGTCCGGTTTCCCATACGCCTGTTTGTAAAGCACTGAAAAAAAAAGATGAGGGAATTTTGTTATGTTTCACAGGCACCTGATGAACCTTGAAAGCAGTGAGGCTTATTTACATGCTTCCTGGCTACCTGAAATATTGTTTAACAGAAAAATATTTGACAATTACTTGTAAAGGAATGTATAAAATTTCTACTCAATGTTTTAACAAGTTTGTAGAAAATGAATGAGACCTTTCTGAGTATTCACACCTTTTATTTTCAAGCATTTGGCAATTACTAGAGCTTCTGTGTTTTACTTTATTTATTTTAAATGACAGTTTACTCATTCCAATAAYAAAATTATCTGTAGCTGCTAATTTTCTTCAATGCTGAATTTTGATTCTAGAAAAGTMGCATTATATTTTGATTAATTTGGATACTAGATCTCTTTCTTCAGAGACTTTTCTTGGTAGAGACACAGAATTGATTTCTTTTGTTTCTGTGGAAGCAATTTAGATTGCATACGTTTTGCAAACCTTTCTYTTTCCTTGCTGATGTGCAACAGGAGCTACAAGGGTGTTGTTTTGCCCTTCAGTGGCACTAATGCTCCACAGCCTCTTGGCASTTCAGTCAAAGAATGTGGCATGTTAAACAAATGTGGGTGGGAGAAGCCTTAATTCCAGAAGGCTTGTCTACAAGTTGAGACCCRTGGGGTTTCTCTGCTGTCTGCCCTGTGTTCTTCCCACTGACRGTGTCTGGAATCGGTTCTTTCTCCTGTTCTTCACCACAGATTTTCATGGGCACATGACATCTTCCAGCAGTTACAACTACAGGCTACAAATCTTCTGCATATAAATACATCTTTCACAAACAAACATATGATTTTAAATATATTAACAAAAAAAAAAAGTTAAAAAGCCCATTCCTGTACAGCAGCTTTTCTGCTGTATATGGGTAAAGGCTCTGGAGTAAGCTGGGAACACAATGCCATTTGGCATTATGCGGACTTGTCCCATTCATATCTGTGTTCATTAGCCTTGTGTATAACTAAAATCTAACAGGCAGCATCTTCAGAGCATAGTATTAATTAATGACTTAAAGGAATATCATAAACTGGAAAGAAGCAAGCCCAATAACAAAGCAATCTTGTTTATATCATTACTACTTTTTTTCCAAGTTTTCTGTAGGTCAGTCCAGCCTCTCTGTTTCAGAGGTGGCAGAGTCAAGTAACTGTCTCTTTTAAGAAACATTATTACAGAAGGAGTTCCCCGTACAGCATTTCTTTAAGAAGACTCATGCAAAAATGCAGAAGACTGCTGCCCAAGAACATTAGGATTGCTTAGGRATAATCCATATTGTCAGAAATGCCTTGAAGAATATCCAAGAGGGACTAGAAATCTTGTATTTGTAGAACACAAATGTGTCAGCTGTGAAAATAGAGGAGATTTTCTGCTTGACTTTTTGCCCTATTTTCACTGCCCATGTGCTAACATAATTGCATTTGGAAGGAAAATTARGAACAGTGCCATAGTATTTGCAGCTGAAGGTGGTAAAGAGCTAGGCTGCAATATGGCCATAGGGGAATGCTAGGTGCTTACTTCTAATCTCAGGGAATAATGTAGGTGCTTTGCTGTTTTTGTTATTGTGAAATGCTCTCCATGTGTGGGTTTCTAGTTACTGAAATGACTAAGATGCCATATCCTTGTTTCCCTTAGGACACTCAGAAAGGGAAACATCCTTTGTCTTTTTCTTCTGTCTACTTGGCAAAAATGGATTTAAAATGATGACTTGATATGACTGCTGAATGTATTTTATTGTGTTCCATGCTGCTGGAGGTCAGATAAACTGGCATACTAGTTTCTGCTTTTAGTCTTTTTATCTCTTTTCTCCCTTTCCCTGCCCTCCTACCCTTCCTCAATTTTGGAAGGTGATCTTTTGTGTTGGCGATATTGGTGGTGCCTGCTGAGGAGTAGGAAACAGGATCTTGTGGCACCTGATAGCATTAAAGTGATAGGCTGGGAGCAGGTTCTGTCCCTCTTGAGTTAATGAGACTGCCCAAGCTGCAGGTTTTTCCATGGACTCCAGGGGTACACTGCAGTGAAGGCAAGTGTGGGTAGTGAGAGGCAGTGGCAGTGCACATCCTTAAAAGCAGTGGTGCCTGCTACATTCCCAAAGAGAAGAGTGGGAGCACTGTGCAGTTACTCTTCTCAGTGCTGRAGAGATGGTGCAGTCAGGGGCTGCAGCTGCTGCTTTTCCAGAGTTGCCCTGTGTTAGTTGGAGCTCATAGCATTTTTCTTGGGGCCCTCCTGCCCAACACATGTACCTGCAGTTCCTTTGCAAACCAGGTGCTGCCTCTCTAAAGGATCTCAGTTTCAGTTTCTCTCTGTGGGCCACTTAGCTGAAGACTACCACGGCTCAGCAGGACTGGCCCATCAACTCCATCAGAAAGCCAGATTCCAGCTCCCAATACACTTGGTGAGCAGGATGCCTGAAGGARCTGCTCCTTTTGACTGGTTCTCTCAGCTTTCAGGCAGCTCTACATGAAGTCACTAGGTCTGCTGGGAGCTGTGGTACAAACTTTGCATGTGGTGCATGGAGAAACTTCCCAGTTAAATGTTGCCTGTRTTATTTTCCTAGGGGTTTTTATATCACTTTCTCAAAGCTGTGCAGGTAGTTCAGTAAATKCCAACAAGACTTCTTTTTGACTGACTCAGTGCCTTGCTGAGAAGAGTCTCATCTCTGCAGGTCCTGTTCTCTCGTTAATCAGTCTGGGAGCCTAGTCCAGGCAGATCATTTCCTCTGTTTTATCTGCCCCTTGACGAGTATCTGTGAGTGTGATATTGTGTGAGCTTCACTGCTCCCAGATTTTTCAATAGCAACAGTTACTTTCTGGCTAAATAACTGCGAGTTCCTGCTCTGGAGACCAGCAAGCTTGCATCATTTGGGAGGCAGTGGATTGGAGCCAATTAGGAGATGCACCAGCTCATTTGGAGACCKTTCTGACCCTGTTACAGTGTGAAGACAAAGCACCTTGATTAAAAACAAACAAATAAAAGCCTGCATCTGGAATTCTCTCAGTTGTCCTTGGCAGGTGCCTGTTTTCCTAGTGCACTAGAAATGTGTTTAGTGTTCCTTTGTAGCTGTTTTCTCTCTTCTGAATGGTGCATTATTTGGCACTTTGTTATGTATATCGTTATATTCATATGTGATTTGGTGCGTAAAAAGCATGGTGGAATTTGATTTGTGTGTACATATGCCTTTTCAAAGTAACTTCAGGTGTTTACTTAGGTTAAATAACTATCAACTGAGAAGCATAGTCATTGCCTAGATTTCAGTAATATTTTTGCATTCAGTTAACATACAGTGATTATTTTGTTCAGTCTAAATGAAATATAGAGCAGGGCATATAATGCACTTATACATACATCTTGTAACTWAAACATACTGCTGGATTTAAAAAACATCCATCTATTTTTGTGTATGAGTACTGAATATTAGTGTTTGCTTAATTGTTTTTTGGTTTTTGTTCTTTTTCCCCTGCTTTTTCTGCTCTAGGATTTTGGAATCATGTTTACACATCACATCGTAGCAGTCATCCTGATTACCTGCTCATACATAACCAATTTGACACGAGTGGGAACCTTGATCTTATGTCTCCATGATGTGTCTGATATTGTCCTAGAGGTGAGATAATTCATACATCATTGTGTCAGTAGGTAGAATCTTTTTGCTATGCACAGTAAGTATTTCCTAAGCCAGTTCAAGATGGTTATGGTGATTAATATGGTGTGTTTCCTTGCTTAGATATACTGTGCTTGTAGCCGTGCATATTTCTGATTTCAGTCTGGTTCATCCCTTGACAAGTTGCTTGTACAGAGCAGAGACTGTTACCCATTGCATGCCTGGGAGGGCTACACACAGATTTTAAATATAACRTGGGAAAATCAAAAGCTAAAGTTGCCAAATCTAGAAAGTGGTGACAGTGGGTCACCTAGCTCTTAACCCTCTGWCATGGAGTAATAACCCTGTGTCCAAAACAATCAAGGTGTCATGGTGTGTCTGCTCTGCTGGGTGGAGGGTATTGGACAATTTAGTGACTATTTGAGCATGGTCAGTGAGCTGACCTGATTTTCCAGGTTCCCATGCCTTTGGATCCCAGTAACAGCATTAAGTAGTTGGATTTCGAGAAGAAGGGATCATTGAAATTCTTATGAGATGATCTGTAACTTTCATGGTGGCCATTTAGAGATGTCATCSTTTATTTTCATCAGTTACACGACCCTGGGTCGTGCTGGTATTTGGCTGGCTGTGAACTTTCCTCCAAAGTTACTAACTATTTTGTCTGAAATTRTTTTTTATTCAAGTACCTGCAAGGATCCTGTTATGCAAGAATATGGACTCAGTGCATGAGTCACCTATTGCAMAATCAAAATCCTACTGTTCTGATTCAGTAGTGCTGTAAATATGGTTTTATTTTTAATTTTTTTTTTAAATCTAGAAGGCACATACTGCTTGAGAAAGAAATCGAAAGATAATGTGGATTTCTCCTGATAGAAATGATTACATCTTTGCAAGTTTATTTTTCTGTTTTAGCAGTGTGTATAGCTGTGATTTTACATAAACTTTATTCATTCCTCTTTTCTGACCACCAGAAAGAAGTTCTTAAAGATGTTTATTYTAGATCAGACCAGTGTCTGTGGAACTATAAAAACACTGGAGAGYAGCTGTAATAGGCTAGCTAAAACCTTACCCTCTGTCCATTCACTAAGACAGAGGAATTGCTGGTATTCTCATGTAAGTTGCAAACATTCAGCAAATATGCTTTTTCAGGAGGCGCATACTTAAGTGGTCTTTCTAGTTAATTCTTTCAGTCTGTTTTAACTGGAAATTCTGCTAGGACAGTGGGTCACAGCCCTGGTGTCATATGAGAGGAGATGGACTCTTGCACACTGCTGATGTTTCTGAGGGGAAAGTCAGTGCAGAGRAGAAAAACTATCAAACTGCAAAAGAAGTTGGTTAAATAGCTTGCCATGATGGGTCAGTTGTGCACCTGACCTGTGTTGCCTATTATATATCTGTAAAAAGAAAAAGCTGTTTCTGGAGGCCACTAGACTCTTTTCATCTACCATTTCATAATGAAACATTTCCAGTGGAAAAGCACCATTTTTTTCTGTTCTCAAAAGTAGTGTGCATTGGTGGGAATGCTGGAGGTGAGATTTTTTCCACAGGTTTTAAGGATCGGGAAGTGTGGAAGAACCATAGTAGGATTTTCAGGAATATGTRGACCTGTGTTATACTCAGCTGTAGTAATGGTTTTCAAACACAGAAAATTGTGTTGTATTGTCTCGGATGGCCAAATTCMATCCAGCAACAACATACTTTTCCCTTTTTTTGTACTCTTACTTTATCACTATGATTTGTAAAATTATAATTTGTTATTGGAGAACTGATGTCCCAATAGCTGTACTGTTTTTGAGAAATGACATGATTCTACTGCAAGTTGCTGTAGAATCATCAGCTTCATGCACTATGAAACCAGTTTTTTAGACTGCCACCATGGGAATACATCCAGAATTCCTGGACTGGRTTTTCCATCCTCTGAAAATTAAGGAAGTTAGTAACGCTTCTACTTTGCATGTTGGCACCCAAGCATTCTCTTTTTCTTCAAGCCAGGCTGTGAGTACAAACTGCTTGCAAATTCATTTGTGTTCTCTAGAAAACAGGGCTTATTCAGAAGGGTTACATTTTCTTTGCAGCACTGGTGGCTGTCCTCATGTTCTGTGAGCTTCCTAACTTGGTTTCTTTAGTGAGGAATATTCTTCATGTTCAGGTTTTTAGTGGGAACATTGCAAAAATTGGGTAACATCCAAAAGTGCATATTTGGTTTTGGCACACATATTATCTGTTTCTCTGATTTGAGTCCTGCATTCAGAATACTATTCTGTATGCATAGTCGTGGTAATTTTGCTCCCTSTTAGCATTCTGGAAAATGTGCACAAGTATCTTCTCAATATGGGAGCTGGATGCAGGTCTCCTCAGAGAGCAGCTTTGAAAGGGTTCCCAGTGACTCAACTGGACTCTGGATACATTTGAGAGAAAGACGAAGAAAGACTGTCCCTATATTGAAGCAGATGTTATTTAAAAATAATTAACTGCTTACACACATTAGCACTCTGGAAGCAGCACAGACATCTTAAAACAAGCTTCCTTCCCTATATGCCATTTTCTTCAKGGAGAAAAGGTCAAAGAAACTTCAGGGAAATTCAGTGTTTTAATGAGCAGTTTCAGAGAAGAGTATTGAATTAGTGAATCTTTCACTGGGAAAGAGTCAGAAGACTGCATGAAGACAAATGAGAGAAGCATGAAAAAATAAGCATCAGGCAACAAGTTAGAAARAAAAAGTTGAAAAGAGAGCCTTGGAAAAAGACTTGAGGGGAGGGGTATAATCCTTGTGGTGGAAACTATTCTGTTTAGGCAGAAAGGGAAGAGGAGATGTTTTAGGATAATGTAGGATATGGGGTGTAGTGGAGGAATTGAGACAAAGTTTATATATAGCAGGCGCTAGAAGGTCAGAGAGCATGGGACATATGGAAGGAGATGAAAATGCCAGGGGGCATACTGGAAAGGTGAAAGACAGGCAGATAAGAAGGCTGGGGACAAGGACACCATAAACACATTGAGGTTAAATAAAAGGTTTAGAAAATTTTTGTGAATCTGAAATTGTAGAATCTCAAAAAATTGAGTTGAGAGGGGAATAAAGAAATTAAATGAGTACTCTAGATTTATGCAGTATGAGTTGTTTTGGTTTTTTCCAAAGAAGACATTTTCCAGCTGCTTGGTGGAGAGGAGTTCCAACATCACTGTGAGATGGTCCAGTGAAAATATTGGCGATTTCATAAAAATTTKATTTGTTCTTCTTACAGCTTATACACAGTACAAGAGAACTCGTGGAAGTAAAAAGGCATATTTTTCTTTTGCAGGCTGCCAAAATGGCAAACTATTGCAAGTGTCAAAAACTGAGTGACCTTCTGTTCCTTACATTTGCCGTTGTCTTCATTGTCACTAGGCTTGGCATATATCCTTTTTGGTGAGTAAGGACTTCGTTTTCCTCAAATGCTAAGCACCAAACAAGCTTGGAAATAACTGTCTTGTAATTGAAAATGATTCATTGCCATTACTCTGTTTCCCAAAGCATCAGGGAGAGTTTCAGACATAACCAGGTGCTGAAATAGCCTGTTTGCTAGAGTGCCATTGTGTTTACTGTRTGTTACATGAGAAACATCTATGGCTTCTGCTGGTTTTAAGGTTGAAGTTGGAGACAGCATAGCTTCAGCTGCCAGATGGTTGGATGTGTTGGCAAGAAGTAAGAGAAAAATGAAAATATTAGTTACTAAAAAAAAAAAAAAAAAAAAAACCAACAGAAGAGAGGCTAAGCTTAAAGCTAGGATATTCTCAATAGCTTTCAATGCTCATTTAATGAACATTTTTTACTTAAAGAAAAGCATAGTGGAATAAGTAAAGTATGACCTGCTGAAATTAGTATAAGGATGTTATTGCCATGCAGATTGCAGTACTGCAGGCTACTCCTTTTGCACCTCTCCTTTGAATTGGGGTTCCTGGGGCAGCTGTGTAACACATATGTCTATAAGGTAGTTACACAGTCTTGCTGTAATCTCTCGTCTTCCCAGTCAGCTGCTTTTATGTGCACATACTCTGTGCTAGGTACACAGACATGTATGCACACAAACTGAACATAGATGTTTGATTTTTTGGCTAGGATCTTCTCCATCCAGAGGGCAGATGACTAATTAGGAAACACATGGAGATGTACTTCTTGTAAAAACGCGTTGAAGTTTTTCTGTAACCTGTGCACTTTATTTATGAGGAGGGCTGAGAGAAGGTGTTGACCTTGGCTCTTTTCTGTTCTCAATCCTTTCTTACTTATAAATAGAATTAGAGCAGATATCTGTATTTCTAGGAAAGTAAGAGAGGTCTTTCATTGCATCAGGAGATAACAGTGACAGTTTTATTCTTGGGATGCACCAAGAATGCCAGAAATTGTATCCTTTGCAGASTTTATTTAGAAAGATTACCACCGAGCTCCTTATTCAGATATGCAGAGGATTTACAGATGCCAGTGTCAACCTTGCTGCCACAGTTTCCTTTCAAAACCTCTATAATGATATCTCTGAGGTTTTGCTAATGCAGACAGGGGAAGACCAAGGTGCCCTTAGGGAGCTGTGTCATCAGCTCTGTTTAACTCTACGACKTAGAAGTCTCATTTAGCATTTGATGACTCCAAAGATAATGTCATAATGCCTGGTCCCTACTGTGCTTTGAGTTGGTGAACAACCATGACAAAACATGATAAAAATTGACACACAAACTGCATGTTTAAAAACATTTTTTTATATCCTTCAAGGAGCAATTACTGTGTCCTTAAAAAGTTTTGCTTCTTTTCCTCAGTCCTTTCTTGAAGTCAACTGGGTCATTCACTGAATTTCTGTAAATTAGATAAACTAGTTTTTCTACTTGCATGCTCTCAGAGAGGAAAAACGGTGGCATTCCTGTTCATAGGCTTTCAYCTATCTTGCATTCTGTTTTGTATTGAGAAATGGAGGAAGGACTCAATTTCACCAGTGCATTTCTGCTGCTGGAGACTACAGTACATGACTTTTTTTCAGGGAAGGCTCAATCAGATGAGRGCTGGATGGGTTTGCAAAGGGGGAATCTTACTTGGCCAACCTGATAAACTTCTATGATGAAATTACTGGCTTGTAATTACAAAATCCAATAATTACTGGATGATGAGGGAAGTTTGCTCGTGTTCCGACCTGTGAGGAATGGCTGATAGACCACAGGGCTGTGCTGCCATCCAAAGGGAAGGAACCTCGACAGGCTGGTTCCAAAAGAAACAGCCAAAAGAAACCCCAGAAGTTCAGCAAAAGCAGTGCGAAGTCCCACACAGTATTTTTGGGGGGCTGACCATCAGGAAAGCAGCCCTGCACCAGAGCCACTGAGGGTTCCAGGGGACACCAAGGTGAGCACGAGCCAGCGCTGTGCCCTTGTGGCAAGGAAGGCTGCTGCTATCCTGGGGGCAGCAGGAGGGCTGTGGGCAGCAGGATGAGGAAGGTGATCCTTCATTTCTCCTCAGCCCTGCGGAGGCCACGTGTGGGACACTGTGTCCAGTTCATTGACTTTTAAAGACCATTTTATTTCTAGACCAAAGGCTTGATGTTAATGGTTACCCTTAGATACACCCAGAGGCAGTTTCATTGTTCTCAGCTGTACTGTAGGCAAYGCATGTGGGAGTCAGAGTTACCAGGGATGAAGCATGGGGTGGATGAGCTTGTCTCTCCTAAATCCTTTTCCTCTATGAAACAGCAATTCTAAATCTTCACCCCCATTAGTTTGCGTGTCAGCAAAGATGACTCACTGGAGTGGCAGCAGGCCAGGAAGCATAGTTTGCTCTCCTTTGCTGGAAATTCAAAACAATGAAATTTTGGTGCCTGATTAATATTACATAAATATGCAGATTTTTCTAGCATAAAAGCTGAGGGGTATAAAAGCAATGTGCATGTAATGTAAAAGGAAGACTATAAATTATAAGAAAACTTCCCCCACACAGGAAGATGAATGCCCAAGACAGGCTTCCAGAGACGTCACTTCCGAAGCACTGGCGTGTTGTTGTGCTGCCGCTTTGCACAAGTGCCATTTAATTTGCAGAAAGGTGCTAACAAAGAATTCAGAATATATCAGATGCTGCTGTTTGAAGGTTGTTTAACAGCAGGACTAAGACAAAAGAAACTGGCAATTAGATATATATTTAGCAGTCTTTCTGCAGGCATCTGGAGTTCATTTCAGCAATAATTCAAAAACCCCAGGATACTTTCTGCCTCCTGCTGCTAAGTGAATGTAGGAGTAAAGCTGCTATTTTCACTGACAAGACATTTTACTTGTGAAATTCTCCCTCTTGCACATAATCACTGTTCTAGCAAATTACAACATAGAGCACAACTCTCCATGAATCAGGGGGAACACGATGCCTTCTCAGGTGATACAGGATTGTTGGGAAAATGAAAGCAATCTCAAACAAAAAAAATTTTTATAAATTATGTGAGCCCTTGATGACTCTAATCAGCCTGGGTAAAGGAATTACATCAGGCTCTCAGGGAAGCTGGGCTTTTATTTACCAGGTGAAGGTGCCAAACCAGGTGAATTCAGGCTCTTTCAAGTTGCTTTGACTAATTACTAGAATGCAGTTTTCCTGAGTTTTTCACTTCTTTTGGTAACTTTTATAATGAGTTCTGTTGTCTGGGAGGTAAAAAACTGTGTTTCAGCGAACTGTTGCTGACAAGTASTGCTGTCAAAGGTCACAAGCAGACAACTTTGGCATTCATGTGATCTGTGATGTCTCAGCATGCATATATTACATACATGCACTGAGAAAKGTAAAATAATGCCTTAAGGGTGCAGAGTCAAATGAAAGCCTGACATAAGCAGATTATAGAGAGCAGAGGTMATGTTCTGTGTACGCTGTCCCCCAAATTCTCCTCTAGGCAGATTTGGTATAATCCAGGTAGTCCGTGTTATGCCTTTCTGTTCTTGATCTCTTTATGCACTGTCAGTGTCCAGAGTATTGTATCACATGAAAAGCTGTGAGGACAGACAGYCAACTACTTTGATTAGTTGGTATAGTCTTGTTTGGTGTCAGTAGGTACATCTTAACTGGATTTTTTCTATTTGTGATATTTCTATCTGTTTGAAAATATTCTGGGGGGAAAAAATGGAAAAAATAGTTCTACCTCTTAATATTTAAAGCTGTTTCAAGTGTATATTGCAGTGTATGGCCGCTAAATGAGATTTTGGTGCCAATGTATCTTATATAAGCATGGGTTGGCCAATCCTCAGAAAAACAACTTTGCTCCTTTCTATTCTTTCATTTTTAAGCTCATTCATAGGAGTACATGCAGTCTGGTTCCTGGCTGATTTCTGATTGTCTTTTACATGGCAATGAKTTGTCTGCATGAACCAGATGAGCCTGGCGTGATTCTTCATGAGTTAAAATGAGTTCACGTGGTGAACTGTAATGAATCCTGSTTACTTATTACCTGACTCGCTGTCATCTCTGCAGGACTGGCTGAATGGCTCCTCCTGTTTCATCACYGGTGTGGGACATAGGCAGGTTGTGAAGGCACACACTGTCTTTCCAAATAGTGACATAGTATTGCCAGTTTGCACTGTTGTCTTTCCTTTCTTTTATCCTGAAATCAGCTTTTCTCTGAGCAAATAGGGCAGTGCAGAGCCCTCATAAGTAGCAGCTGCTACAAAGATTTTTTGACCCTCTCTTTTTCCTAGCCTTGTTCTTTAGCTGATATTGACTGGGTTTGTGGAGCTCTTAACAAGCAGCCAAGTTGGGTTGTCATCTTTCATGCTGATTTTCTTTCCTGGCATGTTTTCTCCTGACTGGCCCTTGGAGCATGTGTAATGTGTGGGAAGWCAGCATGTGGACCCCAGCAGTCACCCTGTTTCAATTCCTGTGAATATACTGGTAAAACAGAGAGCTCCAACCTACCCTTAGAAGCACCCTGCTATGCCAGAGCAATATGTTGGCAGTAATTAAAGCAAGAATCCTGCTCCGTTACTTGACACAGTAAGAATGCAGGTAGCCAGATGAATCCCAGCTGTCCAGACCTTGTCTGGACTCTGAGCACAATTGTTTTGTGATGGTTTTAGTTACCCTTGTTGGATTGTAAACCTTTATAGCCTGACTAGTATAATAAAATAACTTTTTTTATGAAGATAATAAATCTCTTCTGACACTGTCTTGAGCTCATTTTGCTCAGAATGTTGTCTAAGCCAGAGCACAATCATAAATTGCTTGTGGAGAGCAGATACTGAAGAAATAAATTACAGTTTTGATACTTGAGTCGTGATGCTATTCATGCTGTCACTGAGTGGATGCTGTGGAACTAGCAAAATTATCTGAATCTGATGTGCTGCATTTCAGYCTGTTTATAGTTTCAGAAGGCAACTTACAATCAATCAGTTTATCAAGAGCATTTAATACAAGGTTTTGGCAAACTAACAATAGTATATTCAAAGAACTCATATGCTTCAATTGATGGATTAAAAAGAAGGTTTAATTAACTAAGTCTCTATAAATTTACTCACAACTCCTGTCTTGCTCTTTAGCGTATATAATGTTGTCATCCCATCTGCTTCTGACAAAACATTATCAGATGGTAACCTTTCTAATGCCTGGTTATTTTGTTTCCTCAAATTGTTTATAATATTTGTGAACTCAGGCCTCTGGAGTTTTGCAAGAAGCAAAGATGAAATCTTTGGACTACCAGATTAATACTGATCCAGCTATATACAGGGAAGCTATAAGAAATGGAAAGGTTAGAGGTGTCATTCACCATTGTGGGCTTGCAATGTAAATAACAAAAAGTGGCATTTGTTCAGTGTTTCCATTTTAAAAATTTTCATGTGATCACAGCAAGAAAAAATAATGTGAAAAAGGATTTCATCAGACTTCTGAACCTGATTCTTATCCTCATTTTTACTTTCTACACACTGTACTTTGTGGCTATAATAATGCTTTCTCTTGTCAAGGATAGCCTATTCCATTGGTCTTCTCTCTTCCCCTTATATTAAGAAAAATGTCCTGTCTAAAGCCTGTGCTCCAGTTGGAAACTGGACAGATACCTGTGCAGTGGAATTTATCTTGCTCAGAATTGCTCTGCTAAGTGTGAATGTCTCAGGGGAAGGGAAGCAGCATTGGTGTTTTTCTAGTGGCCAGACATGTTAGCCACTTTTAAATCAGCTCAGGTAGGTAGTTTGAATTTGTGCAAACATTCTGCCTCTTCTCAGCCCCTTTCTCTTAGTGGTATCTTTAGCACCAGGGTTTGCTGTTTCTGGCACGCATTTTATGGTGCTACAGAGTCAATATAAAAGCAGAATAATGTGACTGGTTCACTGCAAGCTTCTGATGTATGTAGGATGTAAAAAGCATCTCTCTACAAAAGCAGGGGTGTAAGTTAACTTACCAGCTTGAAATAGTAAATTACTTTTGAACACCATCATCAATGCCATGAGGGAGCTGGCATCTCATTTGTGCTCAGCTAGGAGGAGGTCACTGTGGCTGAACACCTTGGAGAAACCCAGCCCCCATGTAAGTCAGCACATTCTATTTTTTTTCATCAGTGTTGCACAGTGGCAGAGTTTGACCCATAATATCTATTAAAGTATAGATAACTATTAAGACAATTTGATTAAACTGACAACTGTTTAGGGCTGATTTCACAGATATTGATGTGGCATAAACACAACTGCACTTATTTTTAGTCAACAGAAAGAGGCATGAGGGAGGCTTTTTTATACTTTCATACTCTATTTTGCAAAGGTTGGAAAATATATTTTAAAACAAATGCTTTTCCTGTTTGGAGAATAACATGAACTCTAGGTAAATGGATCTTGGTAAGTGTTCTCTGTTGTTCATATAACAGTTTGATGTGTGCCTGAAGGTTTTTGGATTTAGAAATGTTGTTCTTAGCATAACATAGTTCCTCAGAGCCTGTGAGTTGTTATTATCATGGGTCTTTACACAACCATTTTGCAGTAACACATTACTGATTCAACATTTTGCTGAGTATAATTACATTCTGCTAGGAAATTTGAGTACTTTCCATATCCTGATGTCTATTGAAAGATTCTTCTGAGGTTTGAGCATGGATTGTGAAGATGTCTGTGACCTTGTATCTTTGTTTCTTCTGTCCACRAGAGTGTAAATGCTACTATTCATACCAGTGGGTGCAAAATCAGTTAATGGGCAGTAACTGCTGATGAGAAGGAACTGAATGAAAAGCACAGCTGAAACCAGGACAGTGACAGGTTGATCAGAATGGTCAAGTACAGTACATCAAACATGAATAATTTCCTGCCTGCTCCATCACTTTAGTTAAGTAATTGGAAATCCTATTGATCTGCACAGGGCTTAAAATAACACAGTCTCAGTGGCAGGGCTGTAATTTCTGCAAAGATGTATTGTTCCTGATTAGCGTTAGGACAGGAGCACCCATCTCTCCAGCAGCTGAGCATGCATTGGTACCATGTCRGGAAATCCTCTGGTGCAGGGCTGCTGTGGGTGAGCAGAATGCCATGTGATGGTGAGCTCACTGAAAAAATTTATGTGGATTTAATGCKGCCCTGAATACTGACTCAATAGTTTATGTTCTTTCTGTCACTGCATTTTGCATAGAATTTTCATCAGCTGTCTAAAAGMAGAGGGTAATGAGCATCACCAACCAAACAATCTGATGAATCAGTTTGAGATGCTGTTGAAAGATCATMTCTCTCTCTCTCCCAGTCCTTCCTTCCCTGTATCTTTGCTTTGTGTGGGAGACTAGTTCATCTGACTCTTCTCTGTTCATAATGGGTCTCTGCTACTCCTCTTGTATTTGCCATGCACTGATACTCTGGAGGGATAAAACATAAGGGACAGCAGGATCTGTAAAGTTGTTCTCCCACTCATCAAGAACCCAGAAGCAGAACAGTGATACAGACACAGAAGCTGGCCAAGCTGAAACTCAGATGAAAAACTTGGCAGTGTAGCCCTTTATGAACTGGATTTGCTYTATTTAAATATTTCACTGCACTGTAGCTTGAGGGCACCAGTACATGGAATGCTATAGACCAAACTTTCCTCAATTTAATGACTGTTTCATGCATCATTCCATACACTTCTCAGGTAAAAGCTGTTCAACTTATTTGAAGTCTCTCATGCAGAAATGTGTTTGTAAGGTCTGTTGCATAGTGCTGTCATCAAAAGTAGGACAGCTTGGGATATGAAGTCCTATTGGATTTCAGTCAAGGTCTAAATCCCATACTGATGAAASGTATTTAATTTATCATCCCGTGGCTGATCAACATGTGCACATACATGGGCTTTCATACTCCACTGCTCTTCATTTATCTGTGAATCTCAGTGATACTTTTTTCTACCTGYCAGTTTTATGGCATCTGTTAAGGCAATAGTGCGTAGTGTTTTATAAGCAAGCTAATTCTCACAACATCTTTATGTGGCCRACAAGGTGTGTGAATACCTTGTGTCCATCTTTAACAAAAAATGAACTGTGTAAAGAAATTTGAGAACTTCTTAGATCACATAAGTTCATATAACAGCTAAACCCACAATTTTGAACTGCTGACTTTGTTCTCTGGTCATGGTCACTTTTTATCACATATAATGAAGAATAAACTACTATGTTTTGAGGACAGAAGTAAATGCAATTGTTTGGTTTTTTTAAAAGGAAAAAATACAAAAAAGAAACTTGGAAGCATTGCTGGTAAGACCATTGTTGAGTTTCTTGCACCAAATAGGATAATTAATGAAACTACTTAATTACATAAGTGTAATTACCTGTTTTCTTTGTAATATGTGCAGTACTGAAAGGTGTCCCAATACAGGTGGTTGTGGTGCAATATAGAATACTGTTGTCATATCCACTTAGAGGAGATAATGACATTCATTCTGATTTAGACAAGCTGGTATCATGTTGTGCTGTTCTTGGTCATACTCTGGCTGTCTGTGGTGCTGTGCTAACACAGTGACTTTCATTCAGGACGTTGCACACACGGTGTGTTGGTCACTGGGCAGTGCTGCAGAAGGAAGGCACTTGCAGTAGCGCTGATTTCAGCTCACAGGGTCTGCTTCCACTGGATGTGATAATAGTGCCCATCATCCTGCTATGCATCATTCTGCAGACTTGATCCCCAATTTCTTGCTTRTCTGGAAGAATACCTACTCCTACATGATGCTCCTTTTCACCTCTTTTCATTCCTCTTGGGATCCATTCGGAAGCAAACACAGCACATTTTGTGCATTGTCAGTTCTCAGACAAATATAAATAACCACTTTACTCTTCCACCCATTCCTCTCTTTATCTCTTTTCCTTCATCTCTAGGTTTTCCTTTCATCCTTGGTGCAAGACAAGGGATCAATTTGCTAAGAATTCGTGGCTGATGCCCAAGAGCCTGGACTTGGGCCCACTAAGTTGTGGGAAGAAGTGCAATCTTAATGAGTCAGAGTGTGGGTCTGTTAGTGTCCCAAGTACTGCTTCACTGGCTAGATAAAGAGTTAGAGAGTAGAGGAAAAACCTGTGTTACTGTTGACATRTTGCAGATGATTTAGTAGTTGTTGAAAACGAGTTAATTTTATTCTGAGTGTTTAATTAGGGTGGTAGTACATTAAGTAAAGGATTATCTCTCCCAGTGGCTCAGATACYGTGGCAGTGTTCCTGAAAAAATAACCACAGATTTCGTAAGAGTAGATTGGATCTTAAGTGGTGAATTTATTTTTATTTGCTTTCATCAGTCATACTGYTTAATCCAAGATGCTAAACTGAGTGCTTCACAGATCCAGGTGCACAACCCTCCTTGGGATGCATTTAATGTGGGTAGAATACCATCCATGAGATTGTGGTATGTTCTCCAGCTATCAAAATCTTCCAGGGGCTCAGAAAAATAACAGTCCAGAAACCATTTTCCACAGCAGAAGCTAGCAATTTGTTTCATATTGCAAAGATCTGAGAAATGCTGATGGAAGTTTTCAGAAAGGTAGAGCACTTGGAGCTTAAAGTAATTTTCCCCTGTGAGATCAAGTCCAGCTGTTTCAAGTCAGATACCCAAGAATCAAAGTTTCCACCATTCATTATGAAAAGCTGGGATTTAACCACTGGAGACCTTTGAAAAGTTCCAGCAATCGTGTTTACAGATTTAAGTGCTTTTCTGAGTATTTGAATCTAAGATTTATTTGCATATACATCTTATAGGCACTTTCTCCTCCATGTAATCCATTTTCATGCTGCTTTTCCCAGTCCCTGTTATTTGTGTAGTTGTTAAAATGCTTCCGTTGAATACTTAGAGCAGTGAATTTGATGGGAAGTGGTCTAACCTATCTTCCCTTCCCTCCTTCCTCAGTTTCCACATGTAGAATTTCTCTGTGTATTCTGACTAATAGCTTCACAAATTTTATCCCCATTTCAGACTTCTAATATGAAATAATTGATTTGTTTTGAGAGTTTATTTGCTTACTTCCATTATTTCTAYAGTTTTCTGTGGTTTTCACTCACCTTGTGCTCTGTAGGTGCTTAGACATGGCCTTAGCTCTGTGTGCATACCTAGCCTGCTCATGAGACCACTAAACCCTCTTAGCATTGCTGAGCAATTAATGAGATCCTTTATACAGCTTTAATGGAGAACTCCAGTCCTGTCCTTAGTTTGCCAGACATGAGCAGTTTAGAAAGAAGTCTGCTTTTTCAGTGAAGGCTTATCTCCCATATCTAATACACAGTATATGACTCATTTGCACGTGCAACTGCTTTTGCTACCAAAAGCTCTCTTTTGTGAATTGCTTTTTTCCTGACTTCTGCAAGACTGCATCTCTAATACTGCTTCCTTTACTTGCCTTCCGTGGAAGTCCTCAGAGATTAATTTGGTCCAGTGAATAAAAATATAAACAGAAACCTGCAGAAGCTTCATTTACAATTCTGTAACATATAAAATTTTAGACATAAAGACAGTTGAGTGTAAACAATGGTAACTTTATATTGTTATAATGTAAGTTGATGATTTCAAGTTTGAATTTGATATAATGGCTTGAACTGCCACTATTATATATTTGATATAATGGCTAGAACTGCAGTAAGCACTGGTGAAGTAGAACAGTGCTGACTTCACYTCTGTTTTGATATGATGAAAGTGTCCCCTTGAACTGTAAAGTGGGGTGTTGGTGTGACACATAGAGCTACCATGGCAGAACAAATTGCACAAAGCTTAAACTGAAGAGTTCTAACTGACCAAGCAATAACAAGGCAGGATTTCTGCAAACTGGGAAACATTTTCTTTTTCTTGTGTTCACACTATRAATAGAAGACAGTGTAAAAACACAGCTGTGTAGGAACGTTATAAAACATCAATGCCTCAATAAATTATGAAGCATATGTTCAGTTCAGTGTAAGAAGGCAAAAATAAAAACGTAGAACTAYTGTGAAATATCCCTACAGTATTAAGGCCAGTGTGTTAGAAATCACTGGTTGATTTTTGACCAATGACATTACACCCATAAATCATTATCACTAAATGGTATATTCTGGTTTCGTTGTCTGTACATATTTCATGTTAGTACTACTTGAACTGGGTTTATGTTGCTGGAAAGGGTTGTATCAAATGTGATTGCTTACTAAAAAGCTGAGGCAGTACCCATGACTTGGCTGAGCCCTGYGCTGCTCTGGAGCTGTGCAGGATCCCGGTGCCATCCCCTGCCCGTGGCCGGGCTAAATGCGCCATCTGGTGACTGGCGGGCAGGGTTTATTTAAAACAAGGAGAGAAGAGCAGAAAGCCAGTGGAGTTTTTAATGAATTTCTGCATCAGCAGAGAAAAGGCATGAAGGTTGACAAACCCTTATATTGCCTTATTTTTCTTTCACTAATTAAYAGCTATTCTTAGATCATAATTTTTTTAAATGCCATTGTTTCTGTTGTTGTCCTCCATGCTGCTACCAGGGTCTTTGCTGACATCCAGATAGAAATCATCTGCTGTGGCAGAGTGTTTGGGCAGACAGTYAGTGCTTTATTCAAAAGTTTCAGAAGTCATTATAACATCAGTTTACTGCCTGCATCYGAAATGCTGATTCTCAAAAATTTGGTTCAAATGTCTAGAATTGCCTGGATTTCTTAGAATCATAGAATGATTTCGGCTGCAAGGGGTCTTTAYATGCTGTCTAGCCCACCCCCTTGCAATGAGCAGGGACATCTTCATCCAAATCAGGTTACTCAGAGCCCTCTCCAACCTGACCTTGAATGTTTCCAGCATGAGRAGTCTACAGCCTCTCTTAGCAATCTGTTCCATTGTTTTACCACTCTCATTGCAAAAATCCTCCTCTTTTATCTAGTTTAAACTACCCTCTTTTACTTAAAACCATTAGCCAATGTTTTATCTCAACAGGCCCTACTAAGAAGTTTGTCCCCATCTTTTCATAAGCCCTCTTTAAGTATCAAAAGACTGCAATAAGCTCACCCATCCCTYGCTGTCCCTTTGTCCACCTGCCCTACATGTAACTGCTAAGCCTCACGCTTGGCTGGACGTAAGTGGTACACTAACTGGATTTTGTGCAAAAAGTGGTTAATATGGGGCACCAAACCCCTACTAGAGGCAGTTGAGATAGAATAACTTCATTAAAAAAACATGGAATAAGGTAAATTTTGTTATTAGTCAAGGAAGGAATTATTTGAGTTAACTAACACCTGCTAGCTGTATAGAGAAGAAATGCTCTAACTGAGGATCTTTGTTTTCTATATGCAATRTTTACAAATCAAGTTAAATATTAAAAGCAACATTTTGATGTTGTTTTTCTGTGAAGACACCTGTGTAATTCAGTCCAAGTCACTATTACTTTGAAAACCGACTGTCCATGTGGATCCCATCTAATCAAGTACTTGTCATCTTGATTTAAAAATAATTTCTTTGAGATTGTTAGCTTAAGGAAAGTGTTATTACTCTTCTGTCTCTTTCTTTTCTAGGATATTAAACACAACATTGTTTGAACTGTATGAAGCTCTGGGCAATTTTCCTGCCTTTTGGATCCTCAATGTRCTGCTTATGGTTCATCAAAGTCTCAACTGTATTTGGTCTTACCTAATCATAAAGACAGCCTACAAAGCTATTTCAAAGGGCAAGGTAAGACAAAACGGTTCTGTTGCATGATTTTAAGTTTTTCAATAGAGGTCACTTTTTTGTTATTTTGGGGTTTTTGCTAATCCATAACACGCTACTGAAGATACATCTTGTTTTAGGTAAAGTCTTCTTTCCTTTCCTTGAAACTTTTTCCCACTCCCAATGATTGTCAGATAAGTTCATAATACTCTTTATAGTGATTGTTTTTATAGGTGCTTCCACATTTCTTTTTTACTACCTGGTACGCTGAACCAAACTACATTAGGGAAATCAGATTTTAAAAAAAAAGTAAACTGCTTTCTTGGGGCTGCCAGTTCTGTTTTCTTCTTTATAGCAGTTGTTAGCAAAATGTGCATTTCATAGCTGGAAGTGATAGCAATAATAATAAAAAATTAAATTCTGCTGAATTTGCTAGTGGYAAAGTTACAGATTTCAGCCTCTTTTAGGTTTTGGTATTAATGAGGAATTGCAAAGAGTCAGGTATTTGCTTTCCATTATTCCCAGAGCAATTCCATTGAGCTTAAATTCAGTGTCGTGCTGCCACTGGTAGATTAGACAGGAAGATGTCACTCCCARAAATGCCCACCGCATTACAATTGCTGTGCAGATGCCGTGCTCACGTGTAGATGATGCTCACTACTGCTTACAGATCATGTAAAGTATGAGCAGAGCACATGAGTTGATGTGACTGACCCTGAARTGGATTGTTCTCCAGAAAACTGCTTTCTATGAATGTACTGGAGAGCTCAGCCATGCACTGGAAGAGCCCAGAATCTGCCACTCACTCTGTGAAAGACAGTGCATTCATGAGCTATATTTCACCTGGAAGCCACACTTGAGTCTCCTCTGCTTTTAACAATTATTAGCTTCAGCTGTCCTGTCTGAATTGTGTCATTGACTTCAGAGTGCTTCCTACTCTCTCTTACTCTGCTTGTTTATCCTTTCCCTTGTGCTGTGCTGGAAGGCTGGGAAGTGGAACCCCTTGCATGTAAGTTTCTTTACATTTACTATGCAAAAGATTTATTCTGACAACACTAGTGTTTCTGGATTGGGTTGCTTTGGTTCTTTGAATTTGTAGTTTCTGCTTGGTATTTTAATCCATTGTTTGTATTTATATGTATATAAGTGAAGACTGCCTTTAAAGGCCATTTTTGTACTCCTTGGCTATGCATCACCTAAAACCATTCAAACCCACTTCTATCTGTAGTGTCTGGGTGCTATTGTGCTGCTACCTTTTTCATACACAGACAATRTATGTACATGTGAGTGTGTGTGTATACACATGCAGACACATTTCTCAGCAGAATAAGCAGCTGCTCTGTCAGCATTCAGGACACTCACTTGAGACTATAAATCCTTCACCTTGTAGTTCTAAAAACAGCACAGAAGAAAATCTAGATTGTACAAGAGCAGAGTTAGACACTGTGATCACATTGATCATAGGTGCTCAGTACCCTGTGCTGAGACCATTCTCTTCTGTCTGTTAAGAGTATAATTCTRAGTGTATTTCTGTACTACCCCCACCAGCTGTAATATAGAAGTCCCTKTATATAAAAGACACTGAAGTAACCTATTAATTGAAGCTGTGTAAGTATGAAATCAAATTTCTGACCTCAGCTGAAGTCCAGTTTCACAGGTGTCAGAATTGTGGGCTAGACATGGACATTAAAAACTTTATTTATTAGGAGCATGTAGGACCCGTGTTTCTTTTTTCGCTGGTTCCAAGCAGAATAGTGTCACTCAGGTATTATGATACTGCAGGGGCAACACTGGGAGCCACAAAAGCAAATGGCTATCTCTGAGATGAGAGTGGAATTGTCATGAAGACTTTTCTCCTCATAAAGGAGAGGAGGATTACTGTAAGCAAAAAATTACACACAGTGGCCCCGTTCTTTAAGTGGTTTTAGGTCTTCAGGAATAAGGCTCACGATGCATTTTGCTCCCTTTTATCTCAATTTGCCATAGTAAAGTCAGCTGTAATTGCCCAGTTGTGGCAGCCAGCATGGCATGGATATATCTAGAAGAAACTGTCATGCTCAGCTACACAAACAGGAGTAGAAACAGGCATGAAAATGGCATCCTTAGAGCTGCATCTGGGTTAAACTTCAGACTTCTTTCTATTGATGCTTTTTTTTGTAATTCATCTGGTGGGCTCTTACCAGTTTTGGAGATTTTCAAGATTTTTCAAAGAAGTCAGCTGAAAATTAGCAGGAAATCCTTAGCAACTGAGGTCCATCTGTTTCTGAAAGAACTGTGCAGTGACACAGTGGGGCCCACAGCTGAACTGTGATTCCTATGTTAGGAGCTGTGATTGCTATGTTAGGGCTAGTTGAACTGGACTATGTCCACATTTTGCAAGTGCTGTTGTCACCACTTGTGTGAAGTGAGAGACTGGAGTAACCTGGTGTGCTGAGTTATGTTTCAAGCAGTACTCTGCCTCCTTCTGCCAGCATGTAGCACTATTCCCTAGATCCATGTGGTCTCCACTGAGTCAGGAGATAAGGGGTGGAAGTTGTGTTGAACATTTTGTATTACCAGGTCAAAGAGCGGCACTCYGAATGAAGGACAGGATATTAAGTTGTAGTTAGGAGGGACTGAGAGGGGATTAGCCTAGATTGAATTTGAGAGCTTGGATTGTTGTTTACTTCAGTCTGTGCAAAACCCTTTACTTTRAGCACTTAGCCATCCTACCTTCAGTGCACCAGAGCTGAGTTCTCACCCTCCCTTTGCACATGGCATATGTATGTGCAGACATCTGTGTTTGGAGTGAGTCCAAGCAGGCAAAGGCAGAGGAGTGTGGCAGATCTGAGATTGCCTTCAGAGCTCAGACTGAAAAAATGTGTGAATTCTCTGTTTCTCTTGAACCAAAAAGCTGAGTCGTTTCCGTACAGTCACCTACTGCTTACTTCTTTTCCACATTCTCCAGGTAGCAAAGGATGCCCGAAGTGATGTTGAGTCAAGCTCAGATGAGGAAGAAACAGYACCTCGCTCAAAGGCCCTGCACAGCTCTGTCGCCACGAATGGGACCAGTGGTGCCAGTGGGACAAATGGGTAYCTTACTGGTGGCACTTGCTCAGAGGAGCATTAATCCTCCAGTTCAATCACAAGACACGAGGAGAATGAACTGTTTGCTACTGGAAGTAAATTATAAGTTGTGAATGCGGTTTATTCATRTATTTCAGCATCAGAAAAAATTAGGAGTATCAAAGCATTCTGATTGTGCACTGCCATGTTTGCTGTTTTCAAATGAAGACAGCACACCATTCTGTATACGTAGGCATGCTGTATGTGTATGTACCTGACACAATGGGAGCAGTATTTTCACTTGTACTGTCTGAAATACTATTTATTTTTTATTCTTTTGGGAACTTTCGGACAAAAGGGAATATCCATTCTCAACCTTCATGTCTTGGATTCTCGGTGATGGAGAGCATCATGCTCAGATCTCTTCTGTCCATCCCTGTTGCTTTTTCTGAATCTGCTATAAGTAATAGTTGCTTGATTTGTTACTTAYGGTAAGATAGCACATAGCTTTATAGATTTTAGATCTGCTTCAGATATTTTTGCTATCTTTGTGTTTAAAAATACTGGTTTTGAAATTGCCTATCAAATCACAGTTACTGTTCCTCCAAAATAATTTGGGAAAAAATGTGGTAATTGTGGGTTATTATTTTATCATAATTTAAAATTCAATTTGGTGGTTAACTGCATTAGAAGTAGACTTGATTTGTTGTGCAAATACCCAAAATCATTGATGTCAGCACTTAGGATAAATTCATTGTTTCTTTTTTTTTTCCTTTTTTTGCCCCTTCAATTTTTGACCTCTACAGATTTTAGCTTTTTACAAAGATTCCATGAAAAATGSTATTTTTTCAAATGCACCATTCTGGATCCAGACCTAACTCCTGAAATTGCTCTTGCATGTTCACCTGATTGAGAGCAGGAGTGTAAGGGATAAAACAGCAGATGAAAAGTTCATTGCTTCCTCAGAAACAGCTCAGTCTAGGTATTGTTCTCAAAATTACTGCTCAAAATTGCTTGGCAGGGTGAAGAGAGAGAAGGCATAATGTCATACATTACTAGAATTAGTTTATTTTAAATGTGTGAGAACCTGAGCAAAATTCACTTAGCATAACTCACAGCAACCCTTAAATTCTCAGCAGTATTTCATCACCTCTATAAATAAAATTAAGGTTGTCTATAAAATATTCCTGTATCCTTTTTTAATCAGGATTTTCCAATAGCATCCAAAAGAAGACAAAGTAACAAGTAACACCTAAAGTAAGCATCTTTTAAAACATTATATACATACTTCCAGTCTCTAGACAAAGTTTGGTGCAGGATGCTAAGGATCATACAACTCTTGCAGGACACTCTTCTGTGATTCGTGACAGTAGTGCCAAAAGTAGGCAAGGTTCTTGGGTAACAAATTCTATGCAACCTACTGTTCAACAGTATTATGTGTGTGCACACAGAACCCATGTGCTTATAGACCAAAGACTTACATATATATATATATATATACACACAGATATATATATATATATATTTTAAAAAAAAAGGTTTTTTAAAAAAGGGAGGAACAAACCAGGAAAAAAATCTTAAATGCATCTTCTGTATACAAAGGGATTGGAGTGCTGTGTTCATTTGGAAATCTGAGCCATGAAGTAATTTCTGATTCCTTCCACCTATGCAAATAGTAAAATATAGATGGTTTCTGATGCCATAAAACATATTTAAAGACTATTTTATAAAGACTCTGTTGAAGAAAGTTGTGTTGTCACTTCTTTCTTTTGAAAACTCAGATTTATCCTATTCTACTCTTCACTCTTGAAAACTTCTAAAACCTTTATCATCCATAGAAACTCCTACGTGTTAGGAACAAGGTGTGCTAAAAGCAAGGTTGGAATGGCATGAATGGAAGTACCTCAACTTAGTAAACAATATAGGTAAGAAAAATTAAAAATTGTAAATTATAAAAGAGCTGTCTGTTCTACTACCCACAATGCACCATTTGAACAAGCCAGATAATCTTGTAATCCAGCAGCTGCATAGCTTATATATCCATGAGTATATCCGAGGGAATAAGGGAGCCTTACTTAAATCTCTTCCCCAGAAAGTTTCTCTGCCTGTCTCCTGTGCATTTGATTTCATACAGATACCTGTAGGGCAGGTTATAYATGTGAAAATACCCTGATTGCAATAGAAAGTATCCTATCCATGGTGTTTGAAGRTGCAGCTGTGTAGTAATTACTGTAAAGATGATGACAGAATTTTAAAATAAAACCATCCTGGGATATATTAAATAAAGATTATAATTTGTGAAATCTGATCTAAGATTGTAATGGGGAATATCAGTTTAAACACACCTCTTTCGTGGTGTTATTACCTCCACTGAAGCATTTCCCTTCTGCAAAGATGGTTACAAAGATGGCATTCTGGCAAAACATCCCATATTCTTACATGGGAACAGAATGTTGCTCTGAACTGTCAATATGTACAACATAGGCAACATGCTGCAGTGTTGGTGATACCAGGGCACAGAGCAGTAGGCAACAATCCCTGTGCCAGAGGCCTTTAGTCCCTGTTGGGCCCCTTCAGCAATGCTCTGTCGTGTTGGTTCAGATGTACAGTCAAGGCTACAGCCCTTGAGATGATTTACCAGCACGGCCTGTGCTGTTAGTGTATCATGGAATCATAGAACATTAAGGGTTGGAAGGGACCTTAAAGGTCATTTAATCCCAATCCCCCTGCCTCATACTAGACCAGGTTGCTTAAGGCCTTATCCAACCTGGCCTTGAACAMTGTCAGTGTTGGGGCATCCACAGCTTCCCTGGGCAAGCTGTTCGGTATCTTACCACCCTCGAAGTAAAGAATTTCTTTCTTTATCTAACTAAATTTTCTCTCTTTCAATTTGTACCCATTACTCCTTGTCCTATTACTGCAGTTCCTGGCAGGGGGTCCCTCTCCAGCTTCCCTGTAGATCCCCTTCAGACACTGGAAGGTCGCTGTGAGGTCTCCACACAACYTTCTCTTCTCCAGGCTGAACAGCCCCAATTTTCCCARCCTGTCTTCGTAGGGAAAGTGTTCTAATCCTCTAATCAACTTCATGCCCCTCCTCTGGACCTTCTCCAAYCATTCCATGTCCTYCTTATGCTGGGGACACCAGACCTGGCTGCAGCACTCTGGGTGGGGTCTCATGAGAGCAGAGGGGCAGAATCCCCTCCCTTGCCCTGCTGTCCCACTCCTTTGGAAGCAGCCCRGGATACATTTGGCTGTTGGGGCAGCGACTGCACACTCATGGCTCATATTAAGTCTCTCCACAGGGCTGCTCTCAATCACTTCTCCACCCAACCTGTGGGAGTGTGTGGGATTGCCATGACCCAGGTGTAGGACCTTGCACTTGCCCTTTTTGAACTTCATGGGGTTTCCATCGGCCCCCATCTCAAGCCTGTCAAGGTCCCTCAGTGCCCACTGTTAAATGGTGCATGTGGGATTGAAACTCTTCCTTTGAGGTTTCAATTCAGTTGCATCTGTGATATCCTAAAGCATGTACACAGTTCACCTTGGTTCAGCTCACTCCCAATGACATATTTATCCCCTATAATCTTGGCTTTTTGGAGTCCATTCTTAGTCAAGGATAAACTTCATACAGATATGTCTGGAAAGTAAGGGGGCTAAGACATTCAAATGACACATTTGGGGAAATAGGGTTAAGAGGAAGCACTGAGAACTTCACCAGCCTTTGCTAAGCAATCACTGATCTTTCAAGCTAGAGGTTTATCATAAAAATTACAAATTCATGTTTTTTTTCTGTCTCTAGCGGGAAGGACCAAGTGTTTTAGTGATCAGACATGGCAGTGATCGGACATGGCAATGCTTTGATTCATTGTTTAAACYAATGGATGTGAAAACTTTGGCTTCATCTTCCATGCTCCAGAGAAAATGTCATGCAATTGTTTTCTTTATTATTTGAATTTGTTTGCTTTTCTGGTGAAGAGCTTTGCAAGGTGCATTTGGAGGCCATCAAGTATTTAGAGGTTAATTGCACATATTTCAGAAAAATTACTGAAATTATTTGCATGGTTCATGGTAAATGTGAGACCTTAAAAGGTTCTGYATATTCACACCTTTTGTAGATTGTCATTTAGTAATTCTAGAAATGAGAGTTTGTACTCTATAACCTCTTTYGTCTTCAAGTTCTATGCTCCTTTTTTATAAACAGTGGTTGAGATGTTGAAGTAGAAAAAGGRGGAAATTAGATCCTATTAGTAAATAGTAAGAATTTGTCTTCTCTCCTAGACAGCCCAGATTATAGTAAAATAAGATTCAGGTCACCCTTTGTTTACTGTTTCCCATACTGGCATATTTTGTATCAAAAGAAAAATATGTGATGAGTTGGTGGTTTTGTTTGGTTGTTTTTCATWAAGAACAACATTGCAGAAAATGGTAGAAATACCTGGTCAAACAACAAGGGTGGACATTGGAGTCTTTTGGGTCCTGATCAATGTTAAACAGTGCTAGTTTTAAAATACCAAAGTGTCCCATGCTGTTTGCTTGTTGCCCTTTTGTAGTTTTTTCTATTTGTTATTTATTTAATGATTCCAGCAGAATTGGTACAGGTGTCACAGCTTCATATCTCCTGCCTCAGCCTGTGACCGTTCTGTGACCATGTGMTTGCCAATGCCAAATGCTTTTTCTGAGACCCAAGCAAATGCACTAAAGCTTTGCTTACAGTGAAGTGATTCTTGTCTTAAATCTGTATCTGATTCAGGTGAAAATCACTTTCTGGTTCTGACAGGACATGAGGGTGAAAGCCGTGACCATGCAGCACATCACTGATGATCAATTTGATTGAGACACTCCATGCTTTACACAGAGTGCTCTAATAGGAAGCSTAATGCCCATTTCAGTCATCCTATTACCACAGCCTTCTATATCTCAGAGAAATATGGGCTACCATTGGTTTTATACAGTTGATGCTTTGGTATTTTTTTAATCTCTTTGCTACAACTCATTTTTGTATGTCTCCTATTGTCTACTTCCAGTGACATTTGTGGGAGAGGAGTATTGAATACTTTTTACCCTTTCTGTAATGTAGACCCTCTTAGGCCTAACTTCAATGTTCTGCAAACTACAGTTGCCTTTAAACCATGAAGCAAAACCAGTTTGTATTACCTGTTTTGACTGGTTTTTATTTGGAACAGAGACCTAATAGGAACTTCGGTAAGACAACATTATTTTTCTCTTTTCTTTTTAGAAAACTCTAGTGGAAGTTTGGAAAGGTGATGTACATGAATAGCCCTTAAATGTTAAATATTTCTGATTGCAGTTGCAATGAAAACACAGTGTTTGAGTGTGTCTGTACAGAATTCTCAGTCTTTGAAATTGTTTTCAATTAAAAAAACTGGAAGAAAAACCTAAAATGATGTTTTGGAGTAACATCAGTGATCACACACGTCAGACAAAAAGCAAAAATTATTRTCTTACATGACTTAAAATTTGTGCAACAAAACATATTTTCTGGCTTCTGTTGAGCTTCAGTTTTTTGCTGTTCTGGGGTTTAACTTTACRTAAGTTCTCATACCATACTGTGCAAGTTGACTTGCAAGTCTGGATGAGACAGATGACACATTTTCACCTGTGTTTTCATGACAATCCTGTGCTTGAGCAACTCTTTCAGGAATGCAACGATGTGTAGGAACTCCACTGTCCCARATACAGTGATGCACTAGCTAGAAGTCCTTACATGTACAGCTATTCTGTGGWACTTTGGGAGTTATTTTATCTTTTATTTGACTGGGTTTGGGGTTTTTCTAATATGGAAAATAATTATTCCTCATAAAATCTCTGGAACCAACCAGTATTGTGGGCTATTTTAATTTGGAGACACTTTCATAATAAACATAAGTATTGGAAATGTAGTGTTGGTTTTATTCTTTTTTCTCTGAGATGCAGACAATGTTTTCCTTTGTTTTAGTTCAAAGATTGTTAGCCACACTGTAGACTTCAGCACTTTTTGGGCAGGTCTAAGTATGTCTTTGCTGCGTTCATCACTGCAATATTGTCAYAGCAAGTGTTAGAAGGACAAGTTCTCTCTATACAAATTTAAATATTACTTTTAAAAGGACCTTTTTCTAGGATTTCAAGATTAAAATTTTGCATGTTAATAACTCCTGAATGTTCAGCTGGGCCCACTTTGGAAAAGCTGCCTTTTTCAGTCTAGATGAGCAGAGTTTCTTAGAAATAGATATTCAGGTTTTTTCTTTTAGGCTAAACTGTCACCCAGCAAAACACCATCTACTAACCTCTTGTGGAAGTGAGAGAAGAAAGCTGTTCTTATACAGTGGTTCTCCTAAGGGAAAGCTGCAGCTCACCAAAGTAAAGCCTGCAAAACACCACTATCAGGCAGGTTCTGGTGCAGCATTAGAAGATGATGAGGAAGTACTTAAAAATGGGATGCTTGAAAACATTCTGATTTCAGCAGGAAATTCAGAGATGCTTAGCACAGACAGGTGAAATAGGGCAATGGTAGGCTTCAAAATTAATATWTATTCTGGATATGAGGGCAATGGCATTAGTGAGCAGCCAGAAAGGACAGGCTTTCTCTCATGGAAGGGCTTCTGTAGAAGGAAGGAAGAGATGCCAACAGCAGCCGTAATGCCTCAGAGAGATGACAGAAGTGACAAGTGCAAGGCTGGTCAATACTTTTTTTTTTTTTTTTTTTCACTCCTGGCTAGTCTACTAACCTACAGAAAAGTGCTGACAGTAGTCTTTTAATGGTAGAGGCAATTAGTTGAAAGAAATACAGGCAGCCTAAATATTCCTGTTAATATGACTGAAAAGCAAATCCACTCATGAACAATGAGACCCTTGAAGTCAGGCCTTGCCTCATTGTCCCATTGAGTTACAAAATTCTCAGAGAAGACACAGGGTTTATGGACAAAGCAGAAATTGAGGATTTGCTTGATTTGTCATTATAGAAGTGCTTAGTAATTCTCTGCTGCCATTCTGTTCCAAAATTGCAGTATAATCAGTTGGCACCTTTACCCTTCCTAYTGCTCTTTGTGCTTACTGGCTGTAACACAAGGAAAAAATGCAYCATTTTCCTTGGTATGTCCTATTAATTATTTTGAAAACAGCCCTAGAGGGAAGAAGAAATGGAAGATTATCTTCTTTTTTTGTTAAGTTGAACTCATAGAAGATTGAGGGTGTAGTCTGTGGTGTATCCATCAAGCTGTATGGTAAAGTTTAGACAAACCAAGTGTTTTACAACACAGTTCAGATCTGACTGGGAAATATTCTCAACTGTATTAAGAGCATTTTACCAGCATCACCAGATTGAAACATGCCTAAATGGCCAGGTCTTACATATTAGTTTTTTATTAACTAGAATTTCTAGGACTGAATCTAGTTTTTATTTGAACTGTGTTATATTATCAAAAAAGGCTTTTTTTTCTTGTTGCAACTGTCCATGTGAATATTCCGTAAAAAGGAAAATATTTTATAAGATAGAAAAAGAATATTTTAAATCAAAGATRAGCACTGGAGCAGTAATAGTCTTCCTGATAAGATGCAAAATACACACGTGCTATATCTGTAACCACTATATTTCATACTTTATACTTCAGGCTTTACCATGTGTAAGGATTTCCAATGACAAAGTTTAACAGACCAGGAGAAAAACAACATTCAGATGCATGAATAGAAATACRAACACTAGAGTACATGTTAGGGTAAAAATTAAGACAGTGACCTGTGACACAGGTAACTGAAGTAAGTGCTAAGCTTCAGCATACTTTTTCTTTAAAAAGGTTTCAGGCCTATTTCAACCACACAGAAACCTGAAAGACACATGAATGCTTTTGGAAAAGAGACACAAAYTACAGGAGGTATTTTAGTTTGAATATCTCCCTGGAGTAGCTAAATACAAATCATTGCATCATTATTGGATGTAATGGATCAAAACTTACATGTCCAGAGACATTCAGTTAAGGGWGTAGCTGGTGATACTGTTGTTCAAAGAATGATCCAATATGTGTCTAGATAACAGTAGACTAAAATACTGGTTTTGTTACCTTTATTTAGAAATTAAGACATGGATAAATACATATTTTCACAACAGGAAGAAAATAAGTGTGCCCTACAGGCAGAAAGAGAGGTACAAACCAATTTCATGCAGACTGTTTATATGATAAAGCAGTGAAAGCTTTTCTGATGTTGGCAACAAATGCAGAAAAATTATTAGTTTCTCTCAGTTTGAGCTGCAACTCCGCAACACAGTCCAGAGGAGGAGTGCAGGAAGTCACTAAAATGACAGATTTGCAAAAGGTTAGACTACTATTAAAAAAATCAATTTCAAGAGATTTTTCACACTTAAGAAATACTAATGTAGTTTGTAATTTTTTTATGTTTTAGCTTCTTTTGAGTAGCCTCATTTTCTTTCAGCAAAGAGAAAGCCTCAAAAGAACATAACAGKTTTTTTGATTTCCTGACCTGCCACTCAGTCAGTACTGTGCTCCTACTTGAGTTGTTACAGCAATTCCTGCTCAAAAACTGAAACACATTCCTAAACTGTTTTGTTGCTCAAGCAGGCAGATTGTAAAATCCCTGCCTGTGACAGATTTTTAACATCAACAGTTTAAATTTGAACTAGTAAAACCAGAAATCTGTTCAGTTCATACCTAAAAGCATAGCAGAGCCCCAGWACCATGTCTAGAAGCTCTCCAGCATTCAAATCCCATAACTGAATTAAGATCCATATAGCAAAACCAGCTTTAAGATCCAAAAGACTGTGCCCTTACAGAAGGGAAATGCTGGATTTCAAGTTTTATTCTTTCACCTATGTCACCCTTTTTCTGCCTCTAGGCTTCTGGAACAAGTTGAAATATTCCTGTGAGCATACACACCCACTCCAGCATAAACAAAGTACAAAATGAAGCATCCTTATCTCTGTATACCCTCCTTCTCCTGCTTTGCTTGATACAAAGTAAACAGCATCTCCACAAATGGAGGGGAGATAAGCAGCTGTATTTTCATGTAAGTTAATAARACAAACATAATTAAAGAAACTGTATTACCATTGCAAGATTTTTCATTCAGAAATTGGCAGATAAAAGATTACAAGTAACCTGCACTTCATTCCTCTCCTCCTTTTTTCAAATAGAGGTATCAGATTCGGTCCTCTTATTTAAGTATTCAAAATTCACTTACCTTCATAATCTCCCTGTTCATTTATGGAAAGTGTAAACATGTATGGYTTGTCAGGATCTTTGTGGTCAATGTGTCTGAATATAAACTGCAATTGGTCGTCTAAAACAAACACAAACAGAATTAACAGACACCATTAACCTCTGCTGGAGAGTCACAATGATGAAGAAAAATCACAATATGAAGCTAGTTTCAATTAATATCCTTAGAACACTTATAAATTAAGCAACCCTGGTCTCTTAGCAAGACAAATGCATTTTAACATATTTTACCATTTTCAGGACAATTGTAATAGCTGGGCTAAGWGAATCGATCAGGTGTGTAACTCCAGTGTTCCTCACTGCACAATCCAACATGAACCACATTGTATCAGTGCACACAGAAACTACRGAAACCACAGAAACTTACCATGAATTCTACGCATCTCCAATCCTAGACGCTCTTTAAACAAYGTTTTAGTCTCGCTTACTCGTTCCACTTTCTCTTTGGCAGCTTCAGTTTTAGAAGATTTTACTAGAATTTTAAAATCCATTGTAAGKATCAAAGGCAAAACAAGCACATGAAAAACATTTGGAACAGCAGAAAAGCCATAAAGAGTAAATGCTGAGAACAACCCCTCCTTCAATTAAGAAAATTTACTTATTATCTTTTTCTTACTTACTTTCCATTTTCTTCTTCAGCTCCTCTTTAAGCTCCTGGATGCTGTCAATCAAATTCTTCTGTTGCTCTTCTTCTTGACTTAGCTTCAATTTTATTTCTGTCAACTGCTCTTCTTTTTCTGCTACATATTTGCTCTGCTGAAGGATCTCTGAAAAGAGGCAAGAAAATATAAACATATATAGTTGATGTCCCTGCTACGTAAGACTTACATAGTTTGAAATTATTTATACCAAGAAAACATAGTGGAATCCATGAWACCTTAGCCACAGAGAGAAGTCAGTTTAACTATAACAAGAGCATCAAATGAAAGCTTAAARTTATTCCTAAGAGAAGCTACACAATATGGACATGCCCTGATACTTTAATCACATGAAATTTGTTTCTCTTGCCAGCACTTCAAAGCATGAGGATGGTGGCTCCTGTGCACAAATGACAGAAAGCCAAGAATGGAAACATTGACTCATATGAGAGTTGAAATAATTTTTACCTGACATTCTGATGTTTGCCAAATTCAGACAAGTTAACCCTAGATTGATGAGCTGACACTATTCTCTCACTAATATGGAAAAGGCATAATTAACCTCACAATACCTAGCTATACTATGCAATTTAATTTACATTTCCTACTGCAGTCAGAAAATTCTGATACTTTATTGTTTTAAATACTTAAGCTCTCTGCAAAAAAATTTTACCAGACTTTTATATTTTTGCATTATCAAAGAAGTTCTTCAACAAATTGGTTTTTATTTGAAATTTACATTGTAAATTTACATTGTAACCAATGCTATCTTACCCTCATTCTATCTTCATTCTGAAGTTATTACTTACCTTGTTTAGTATGAAGTTAAACACACTATTCAGGTGTAATAAATTAGTTTTATAAARGTTGAACACAATAAATAAAAACACCATACTGTACCACTTTTATATTCCTGAATTTTGTCAATCATCAGGTCTTCCTCTTTYAGCTTCTTGGACCATTTCTCTGTAATGAAAAGTTACTTCAGTTATCTGAAGACGTTTGACAATAACTTGCAAAAAAGTATAGTTAATAAGAACATAGAGCCTTTTTACCTGAAAGAGCTTCTATAGTCTCCTTGCACGAATCTCTCAGTGCTAAAGTTTGATTGATCTGTTCAGTGCCATAACTGATTTTAAACTGGATCCAAAACTCTTTCATATCTCTTTCAAAGAGTGATATTTCATCTTCGGTCTGTTCATTACCCATGGCTGTACCAAACCTGGAACAGAACAGAAGCAGAGTCAGGACACAGGAGGCAATCGCAGCAGGTAACTCACAGGACGAACGCTCAGGGTTGGTTTTACCGCCCCGCGGTGCTGTTAAAACCTCTTCCGGCAAGTTGTTTTTGTTGTTACCATTGACTCAGTGCGAGACGCGCTTCCCCTACATTCGAGCGCTCGGCGGCCGCTCCCCGGGCCCCGGTAGCACCGCGGGAGCCGCACCCCGGTGCCGCTGGCGGGCACCCCCGCCCTTCACTCCCCTCCGGCCCCGGAGCCGCCCCGCGCTGAGCCCGGCCGGGCCCGCACCCACCGCGACCGAGCCGGGACCGAGCCGAGACCGAGCCGGGCCCGCACCCACCGCGACCGAGCCGGGACCGAGCCGGGCCCGCACCCACCGCGACCGAGCCGGGACCGAGCCGGGCCCGCACCCACCGCGACCGAGCCGGGACCGAGCCGGGACCGAGTCTCAGCTTCCCGCCACCAACGGCCGCTCGCGCCGCCCCGCAGCAAGCGCGCCGCTGATTGGCCGAGCTCCGCCCCGTGGCCGCCTCCGCCCCGAGCTCCGCCCCCGTGGCCGCCATGATGAGGCGGGTCCGCCGTGACGGGGCGGGTCGGGCGGGGCCGGGGYTGTGATGGGGCGGCAACCGTGAGCCTCTCCCATTCCCCGCGCAGGTGCCTGCTTGCSCTTGAGGTGTTTTGTCTGGGTGTGTTGATGAGGTGACGGCGGGCTGCCTGCCGGATTGGTGAAGGTAAACAGCCYGGCTCTCTTGCGCTGCTCTGAAGCCACAACTTGTTTCCAGTATCTGATTGACTCACGAACCACACTAGCGGTAACCGGTCCTAAATGTTGYGGGGTTCTGAACTGCTTTTTCATTCACCCGGCCTGAATTCTTTCGTGAATGTGGATAAAGCTCGTTCTGATAGCAGGTTGACCTGCACGGATAATTGCAGTCCTTTTTGGTGTGAACAAACCCACCATAGAGTAGCTCTGCCTTTACATTCAAACATTTGCCATAAAGCTCTGTTATAGTGTGTTTGCTCTTTATGACAGTATGGCAGTTTTTCCTCCAGTTGTTTATATTCCCGTTTAGCCCTTGATAAGCACTAGTTTGTGATCCGAGGTAACAGCCTTCAGTTTATCATGAAAGCTACTTTTAATAATTTTGTTGGCATAACTAATGAACTGCTCCTAATTTAAGTTTGTCCCAGTGCTATTTAGATAATCTCAGAATAATGTAAATGTAGTTGGCTTTGAGGATTGCTGTCTAAAAGAGTTARTTATTACCTGCCACCCGCCGATGCATAGTAAAGTCTGAGCTGAGACCAGATTACTCTTGTACAAACCTCTTGTATAAAACTTTTACCCCGCTGTATTCCTGTCTCGATTAACTTGGACACACTGTTTTCCAAGTTTCACAGTTTCCTCAGCATTAGTCCTAAAACTAATAGACCCCTGGTTCTTACCTGCTTCACATTTTAATRTATTGAAGCTGGGCAGGTCCAAGGTTGATTACCTAGCCATGTATATGGAGCATATACTATGGAGCATATACTTCATTACCTTTTCTATTTAGGAGCATTTCTCTCCTAGCTGAGTACTTGTTGTTAATATAAAGTATCAGTGTTGGCCGTGACATCATTACCCTTTATTATTTGAGCTCATAACTTTCTGAATACACAATTTGTCCAGGCCACAGAGTTTAGTAAATACAAATTAATCTAATCTAAACAAGTCCTGTTTTCTAATCYATAATATTTTGGTCATTTCTACAGCCTGGTCTCTTCTGAATCCTTTTGCTAGCACTGATAATAGGTTCACCCCAGTATGGTAGCTGGCACTAGCTCAAAAATGTTAGGTATCTTTTCTTGATCAGTGAAGKTTTCCTAGACTTCATTAGCCCTATTCCTTTGTTTTACACTCTTACCCACCAAAGACTAAAAATAGCCTGTGACATTTACTGACAGAATCCATGCTTGAAATTATTTCTTTTCTGATTCATTGCGAGCTTTGAGAGACATGAACTATACTATAAGGTAACCTCAACCTTTCCCACTACTCTCCRCCATCAGTTTATGTTTCAGGGAAGCACGGTGATTTTGGCAAGTCCTAGTGTTCTGAAATAAAACTATTTGCTGTATTTTAGTATGTGGAATTGCAAATAAGACTAATGAGCTATACAAAGTGGTCAGAMAGTGTAGGCAATTAAGTTTTTTAATCGAAACTTTCTCTTGTTCTGATATTGGAGAGCCAAGGTTTGGCCTTCACATAATCAAATTAGTTCTTGTTCAAAGCAAAAACCTTTAAAGTGCTATCTGTTCATGTAGTTTTTAATTTATTGATAATTTATTGATTTATTATATTTTCCAAAACATGTAAAACCGGAGACTTTATATATACATGTGTGAGTGCATATATATGTATATATATAAACATACAGATAAAATGTAATAACAAGAGTCATGCTGGTGATCACTGAAGGAAGGATAAAATGTTTACAGCCCCTTTGCACCTACATATGAGAGCAAGTATTACATAATGGTCATCAGATGTTAAGTAAATATTTGCAAGGGAGGGAAAAGCCAGCAAAGCAAACATTTTTTTAAACACTGTTAATGGAAGCCTATGTACTGGGCCTAACTGTCTGGTACATTATGCTTRGTTAATTGAACAATAACATTAATTTCCACGCCAGCATTTCCATTGGCACTGGACCAACCACAAGGATTAATGAGCAATTTATCAAGTTCACCAGCAGACACTGTATACAACAGCTGACAGCTATTTTCTTAGGTGATTTTCCAAGTGGAACACAGAGAAGATTCACTTGAATTTTGAATAGGAAGAGAAGACTATATCAAGAAGCTTGTGCTCTCTCTTGTTTTTTACTTTCTTTCTTAACCCATGCCTCGAGAATTCTTCATTGGACCCAGGCTTTTTCAGCATTTGTCTGACCAACACAGGTTTAGCAATAGCTAGCATGACCCAGTCTCCTTCTCTTGGTTCTGCCACCTTAATCTGATCTTTCCTAGTTAGTACAGTCATTTCTCTTTGCTGTAGAGTTAACAATGCAAATGCACAAAACCAACATAACTAATCTGTKCACTATAACAGTAACTGCAGACCTCACTACTTGTTAACATTAGTTTGTGTTTGTATGTGCAGCAGTATAAATGGTGCAAACTATGCACAGAATACAATYCTGGCATGCCTATGAAAAAGTCACATCTAAGGAATTTTACTTACTACAAGTAAGAGCTACCTTTTAGAAATTAGAAGCAACCTGGACTGGATAAAATTCCATCAAGTTCCTTGAACTGCAGGCAGTTCAACCTTTGTGCAACAACCTCCAACTCATTTTTTCAGTTCCCTTTCCAATAAGATCCCTGTCTTACTGTTCCAAAACCTTCATGATGTCTGTTTTGTAGATTGTGGGTTTGTTGAGGTTTTTTAAACATCCTTTATAAACATGACTACTCTGGTATCTTTAAGATGAGGATGTAGGAGCTTCTGAAAMATTAAGAAAGAATGTAGGAGAAAATGAAAGCCTTTTTGCTTGCTGTTAGCTGTTAGTCTTTATTATGTCTAAGGTGCTTATCTATCTAAGCATAAGAATCAGGAGCAAAATCCTGAAAATTGGTATCAGGAGGTGGTCAGCATTTATACTAGAAGAGGTTTCTTTASTGAAACGTTGCCAAGACATATCTTCAAACATTATATTTGCAAAGTTTTTGGAGAGCAAGAGTGTGCCTGGGTTGTTCTGTCTGAAGAAGAGTTCAGCCTGAGCGGATGCATCACTGTCCCAGTGGATAGATAATATGGGTGGGTAGGTTTGAATTTATGAGTAAAACAAACATGCAAAAACTTATTGCGATGGTTCTGCACATCCTTTATCAGAGRCAACTTTTCAGATACCATTGAGTAACAGTGGTGCTGCTAAAGAGGGACWGCAAAGTGATCTGTTTATCACTTGGTAGATTCTTCTGAGGACATTAAATTGTATCTTGGTGGAAACTTACCTACTGCAAAATATTTTTTCCTAATAGAACAATAGATTTATTTAGACTTAACCTCATTATAGTTGTTGCTTTTTTAACCAGATACTAGGAGTAAGATGTCTGTTATTCAGCCACCAACTGACTTGACATTTGCACTAATGTTTGAAGCTAGCTATTCTTTCTAAACTAGACTGAAATATAGAGGAAGACCTCTATTCACCATATTTTTGCATACTAAACCCAGAAATGTCTAAAAGAGTGATTTTTATTGTTGTTATTGTCTTATTTATCTTCAAAAGTGMGGTGCTTTTGCAGTACAAAAGGACATTTTCTTTAGCAGTAAGGCATAAAGGGTTATTAGAGATTTCTAAACAAGTATGGTCTTGGGAAAGTACTGGGAGAGGGAAAATTAATTCCACCATTCATTTATATGACAGTTGCTTCACACTCTGAAAAGAAGGAAACCTCATTAAACATCTTCAGCTAAAAAGCTAGGATTTTTTTTTTGTTCAAATGTCCTGAAATTTTGCATTTGGATGGGTTTTCCTTGAAATCAGATTAACATTTGTTGAAGTGAATACTTTGGTCAATATATAGAAAAATATTGTAGTTATTCAGAAGCAGTGAATAGAAACTTTTAAGATTTGCTATATGGCTTAATGCAATTGGTAGCCATAACATATAGGTTTTACATCTGCTAATTTTTTTTTTAAACCAGGGTATTAATAGCTGAATTAAAGGGTAGTAGTTAAAGTAAATTTGAGACTGTGTCAGGAAGAAAAATCTGCTACGTCCATTTAATTGTCATGCCTTATTGGAGCTACTTAATGTTTCCATGTGACTTCCCTGACCACACATCATAAAAGCCTCTTAAGCCATTAAGCCCCTCTTCTGCAAAAACAGTTAAGTAGTTCATATCTTTGTCTCCACAGTTCGTGCAGTTTAGCTTGAAGTGCATGGAAAGAGTATTAGGGAAGTGTGCRGTACATATATAGAGCTGCTTTTGTCTTTGGACTCACAGTGTTTCAGATACACAGATAATAATTTGATAGAAGATACATCAGAATATTAGAGCCTGATAAAGACCTTGAAGTCTTCCTCTTGCCGCTCTGATAATATCAGAAGTTGGTATCATCAGGCTTTTAGTATCCATTTAATCTCTTGTAGAAAAGCTTTCTTCTTGAAGCCACCTGAAATGAACATAATCTTCTATGGTACAGTTATTAGTTCTAATATTGATGAATCTGATATGTTAATATATTATCTGCTTTAATCTTTTAAACTCCTGCTRTGTGTCACAATCTGTTTGCTCTTGGCTGTTTGCCCTGGAGAACCACTGTGSTTCACTTGAGAATACTTCAGGGGAATATTCATGGTTATCTGTTCTCAACCTTGCTCTGGTTTGTAAAGCAGGTCTCATTTCTGTTAGGCTGGGCAGCAAGAAGGGGGCTGCAGTTCCTTCTGGCACAGGGGTGTGTGTAGGACTTGTATCATGTAAGCAGTGCACAAGAATGGTGGTACTGAAAGATGAYTCAGAGACTGAGCATTGTGCCCTGGATTAACAGGCCTCTTGTATGARGGAAGCAGTTGTTTTTCAGTGTTTTAAGAATATTGCTGCTTTAGAAATAAATCTAGAGCTCTACAGCATTGTTGATATATGGATGCTGGTTGTATTTTCCCTGACTGAAAAAATGTGTTGTGCAAAGTATTAGTTGCAGCATGGTAGCCAAATTCTGTTTCAAAGTGAAATGTACAGCTTCAGTGACMGTTCTGCAAAGATCAGTTATTTGTATATACTTTCTGTCCTTTATACAGGCAACACTTAATGAAGTACACACATTACCAATGTCCATCCTACAGAGAAATGAACTGTGAAACAATTTAAGCAAACATGTTCCAACTGTTCATACAAAAGATTGCACAGGTTGCACGCTGTGTTTCTACAAAACTTTCCCCGCAATTTGCTGCTGCTCAGCATGTGCTTCACTTAGCTTCCTACAATTAAAATTTGCAAACAGAAAAGCTTTCCAGTGCTAACAGACTCATGTGCTTTCCTGGAGATCTGGAGCCACGTGTTTCAGAAATGGCTGCGTACACCATGCCAATATAATATAAAGGCAACGTCAATCACCTTCTCTCATTTTTTAATAGCTCCTCTCCATGGTTCTCATTCTCCATCACTAGAAATTTAAGATTTAAGGAACTTTACTATATTTCAAGTACAGTTAAATCCATTAAGATGGATCTCCTTCATAGCAATGGCGTGCTTATCATTCAGCACTTACAGAGGGACTACAGGGCTTACCAGGATTTCCTTAATTTTATGTCACATGTTGGCGATCCCCGGAATATATTTTCAATTTATTTTCCTCTTTGGTTTCAGCTCAACCAAGTGGTTGGTACTAAGATGATATGGGTAGCAGTCATTGGTGATTGGTTCAACCTCATATTTAAATGGTAAGAAGTTGGATTTATTTTTTAATTTTTTTTTTTTAATATTAGTTACTATATGTACCTTCAGTTTGGAAAAACTTCTGTGAATACTGTGCTAGTAGACTTTCCCCAGTAGTTATAAAATAAGAATTCACAATTAAGATATTTAAGATATGTTTGAAATGTCATTGTGATGAGAAGAACCTGTAGAACTATTATAGGATAGTTTTGGAAATATAGCTCTTTATAGTCTTTGTAAGATTACTTATCATGCTTTGCTGAGACCTTCTTATGTAAATATCTTTTCATTGAATTTCTGCTTCATTTTTATTTTATTTTTTGTCAGGATTTTATTTGGCCATCGCCCATACTGGTGGGTGCAAGAAACGATGATTTACCCTAATCAGTCAAGCCCATGTCTTGARCAGTTTCCTATAACATGTGAAACTGGACCAGGTAAGAAATGYTGGAGATTACATTGGTACATTTAATAGGGATAGTAGTTTCAAGGGGGAGAAAATGTGACTTATGAAGGTCCTACCTGATATAAAAATCTGAGAGCTCATGTATAAAATAGCACAAAAATACAAGTAGAGGAAAAGGAAGAAATAYAATAGGTAGGTATTTGCTGTATGACAAGAATATTTAATGCATTGCCTTTAAAATGTGCAAGGGAGGGGGATTTGCTTTAAAATAACTATTACTATAATGAACTGGCATATTGGGAAGAAATTTTCACAAAACTTTTGAAATACCTTGTTTAATGTGTTCCAAGATAGAGCATGGGGCTGTTGAGCTTGAGGGATTGTTCATTTTTGCAAGAAATATTCAAATACCAAAAACTRAGTAAGTGGTTCAGTGTAAATGACAATAGTCTCAGCAACTGATGGTGTAAAGTATCATCAATGGAAACGGGAACCCCTCTTCCGAGAACCAGACACTGGCACTGAATGCATGTATGGGAGTATGTGTACAAATACACGGGGAAAATTATTTTTTCACTATTATTTTTGAAATATACCTTTTCAATATATTTTCACTTTTTATATCTCATTATCTTCTCTGTGGAACTCAAATGCAATACTGCTGAAGTTAAATGAACTTGTGCCACCCTAATGTATGAAATAAGATTAACTTGCTTTGAGCTAACTGAATTTAGTTGAATTCATTGTCCACTGAAAGCTTTTAAGCAGTTTTGCATAGCTATATTTTGTTAACAATATCCTGCGTTACATCCCATTGTAATTGTGAAGATGAAGCTTAAGCCCWTGTATGATGCAAGGTTTAATAATGCCGGGTCTGTAGGTGATCTGCAGTCTCTTTCAAGTCAAATTATTTGGGACCTAAYGCAATGTATTAAAGTCCTTCAGATCTTATCAAAAGCCTTCAGAACTGAGCCTATTCAGTGCTGTGTAGTTCCAATCCCTGGCTCAGGAGATAGTCRATGTGTTTCATTTTGGTTCATTGAACCAGAAGGTGTTTCTTGTTACTTTCTCCTGAAAGGTCATTCCTATTTCTGTATAGTGGGTACAACTGTCATAACTGACTCCTTGTTTGCACTCATAATGACCACATTTTCTCCCACCTCTAAATTTACCCAAGACCATTAAGGCTGTCACTGACCTGTTTCTCATTAGCAAGAGGCGGTGCAGTCAGTGCATGCATTGTCACATGTTACAGTGTTACATGCATGCAACTATTGTGTGAGCTTACATGCTTTTTCAMACACTTCTAAAATAGCGATTAATATTAAAATATTAGAGAAGCAGCCACARGTAAGAGAAAGGCAGATCCAAATATTAAGATAGCATAAACCCCAAACTCCGTGTCTCAGCAAAAGGGAAAAGCTGAGAGAACTATTCCTATGACTACATGGCCAACAGGCTAGGACCCGAATTTGGTTTGTACTTCTGGAATTGAACTAAAACTCTGCAGCCTTTTTTTCTCTCGTATTTGTAAGGCTTTAAGAATATAAACCTTAARGTGAAATTCATGCTGTTTCTAGTAGGTAATTTGCAGATGAGCTATGAAAAATTCCTMGATGATGTTTTCCTAGAAGACAACCAAGAGAAGCTTTTCCAGTGCTGACGTACAAATTATTGTTTCTGACATTTGTTCTGCTGTGAGGTTTAGGAGTGCACATCTGTTAGGAAATTGACAGAAGAGCTGGTAGAGCGACTCTAAAGGTACTGCCAAGTAGAATAGCAAAAATGAATGCAGGGAGTCAGACATTGAGCTTGTCCTGCCTAGACATTTCTGCTTTGCTGCTTCACTGAAATTTTCTTTTACTCTACACACTACTACATRGTGCTGAATCACAACCCCTTGTCAAGACAAAATGTTTCTTCTGACAGTGAAATAACCCTGTCCCTTCTTTTTGTCTTCACAGAAAGCCAAGCTGTAAAGATCCAGATTTACAGATTCCAATGATTTAATTTTCCCTTTTCCCTATTTTGATATGTTGAATATAAATCTGGTGAGCAGGGGAAAGGAAGYGACAGAGTAATTTTAGGATCACTTCCCTTGCATTATACCAGCATACCTTGGTTTTTGGTGATTTTCACAGCTGTAGGAACTTCTCTGTGGCTTCCTATTGTTTTCAGAAAAATTACAATTTTATTTTTTAAATTAAGACAAATTACACATATATTATTATAACTTGGACTGAAGACAAATCACTGGTGTTTTCTATATGAGTGTTCCCTTTTATAGACTACTGTGGGTGCAGCAATTAGTTGGATATGTTAGAGCATCATTTCATGTGCCACTTTCACTGATAATCTGTTTTCAATCTAATTGATACATACAGCACCTTAGCATTTATAAGATTAATCAAAATAAAGCATGAAGATGCAGTTTTCCATCATGCTTCAGAGACATTTCTAAATTTATCACAAAACTATTCAAAATGTAAATTACCTGGATTGCAATGTTGCTAATGAGRCACAGCTCACAATCGTTAACACCACGGTAATTGCAGAGGCATAAAAGGCAGTTTGGAAGGGCTATCTGAAGTTACAGGGGCACTTTAGTTTAGAATGTTACAATGAACTATATTTCTCTTGCTCTCCTTAATTATGGGGAGGCTCATTCAAAACTTTTCTCATGTGATCCTCAAATATAACTTCTACATTCTATGCTACAGCTCTAAGAGAGCCCTAGATGCTTTTCTTTTATTTTTGAATCCAAGTAATGGGAAAACCCAATCAAGATTCCACCTCACACCAATATATGATGATTAAGGTGTTATCTTTTTGATTTCAGACAAGTCTTAGGAATTCCCTAAGAATCTTCTGAAAAATTCATATGGCAAAAATTAACCTTTGAGAAGCAATTGACATTCTTTCAACCATTTTCTTTCTAAATGATTAGGTGCCTGAGTAACTGCCAGTAGACATTTTCTGTATGACGAATGTCACAGTCATCATTCTCAAACTGAATATTTCCTATTTTACTAGGAAGCCCATCTGGACATGCTATGGGATCATCCTGTGTCTGGTATGTAATGGTCACAGCAGCACTTAGCTACACAGTGAGATGGAAAGATAAATCAGCTGTTACCCTTCACAGGTCAGTGTCTTTCCATGATTTTAACTCACTATATGCAGATATTTCTTTATATATGGGCTATGTTTTTAATGGACTTTATTTAAACAAATATTTGCAGTTTGTTCTATCTTGTAAAAAAAAAACAACCCTTTATTATGATCTACTTCAGTATATTAAGAGCATTTATCCATTTGTATAGGTTGGCATTTATCAACTTACAGACATTGTATACAGTAGCTCTGAATCAGTCCAATTAAAGGTTGTGTCACATCTTCAGTGCTGAAAATTTTTAATGTTATTAATTGTCATTCTGTATTGGATTCTTTGGTTAGTACATAAATTTACTGCTTTGGTGGTCATCCTTCTTAGCCTATTTTAAAGCAAATGCACATAATGTTGACAAAATTCATGGTAATGTGAATTTCGTCAACAGCAGCAGCAGCAACAGCTCAATACAGCTCCCCTCTGTGGGAAAGTCTTGCAATTGCTTTGGTGGCTGTTCTTTCCACAGCTGACAAGGTTATTCCCATAATGTGAATTTTGTCATGAAATAACTGAGCTTTTGCATGTAGCTGTGACTTCATGATGAGAAATATGTTTAAAGTTGTTTAATTATGATCAAATATGTTTAATTTAGCCTGCCATYGACGATTTTTATCACTTAAACAATGTAGGTGTCTTGGACCTGAAACTTCTGAGGTCTGTTCCTGTAACCGCTCTTGATAATGTTTTAGTACTGACTTCTAGTTTTTGATCATCTTATTCTAAACTGCTCTACTTGGTAGACCTCTGCCTTGTAAAAATATAAGCCTTGCATGATGGGGCTTGAGGTAAATAAGTAGATGAAATACCTTGTAGATGAAATAACTTTAATTTTTAAGTGTCTTTCTTTTCCCTCTTAGACTAACATGGTCATTCCTCTGGAGTGTTTATTGGATTATCCAGATCAGTGTGTGCATCTCAAGAGTATTCATAGCAACACATTTCCCTCATCAAGTTGTTCTTGGAGTATTTGCTGGTAATGCTGCTATTCTTTTTTTTCTTTATAACCTATATGCAATTTTTTTTTGCAAATTTAGAGAATACAAGAGAGTTTTAATAGTTCTACTCATCTTGCACCCCAGTGGTGCTCTCCWCTCTCTGGAAAATCAGGGATTTGATAATAGTCTAAAGGTAAAACTTGTGCGATAGAATGTACCTGCTGCTGTGTAATTCACACAGTGAAGGGAGTGAACCCTTGTCCATGTGCCAGTTGATGCTGACTGATGTGCACACTGCCTCAGACTAGCTCTGACTGCTTTGTACTGGCTGCATCCAATCTTTAACTGTGCTGCCTGTGTGGAAGAGATTGGAGCGGAAGCTGCTCCTCTCAGGAGGAAGCTACTTGGATCACTTSAAATCGTGTCCAGGTGCAAACTAGCATGTGTGCAATGTGGACAAACACAAGGTTAGGGTCCTGGGGCAGAATAGAGAAAAAGGTAAATAGCAGGACAAAACTTCCCTGTATGATTTAAGATGCTAAAATATCTTTTTCAGAGTTACTTAAGCATACTTCAAATAGGTAATCAAGGAGTCCAAACTATGAGCAGTATCTCTAGTATCTGTCTGATTTTAAGGAGGCTGACCAAGACATTGAGCAGGGGCTGCCTGCTCATGTTCTCTTTCATGGATGCAGTGCAGCCTGGGCAGCCCTGGCTAACAGCTTTCCCTCTTCACAACCAGGGTAAAATGAGTACAAGAGAAGATAAGTGTGTTCTGTGTCTTTTCCTTCAACACTCAAAGCCTGTGTGGGAACTGGTGTTGAAATCTGCATTGCTGGAGCCAGTCTTTGAGTGAGGGACTCTTTTGGAAAAGGAATGTTCCAGTTTACATCTAATATTTGATAGGTTGTCATCTGGGAGAAGCAGTCAGGCCCTAAGGTATGCCTCATATTAAAACCATGTAGTGCTTGGTATGTTTTTGTTTTCTTTTTCCAAAGGGTCAGTTTTCAATGGGAAGAAAGGTTTTGTAATCTACGTCAAAAGTGGTAAATTGTGTGTGTGTATGTGTGTGTATCTATATATGTATGTATATATATATACACACACACATAGGTATGAAATACATATATGTTCTTCTGTCTTCAAAAGTCAAATTCTACAGGGACACTGTAGAAAATGCTTCTTCAAAGTATGAGTGTGTTGTTCCCTGTAACACTGAGTTTCTAATCCACAGGCATTCTTGTGGCAGAAGCATTTGAGCATACCCCTGCTATTCAGACAGCAAGCTTGAGAATGTACATCAAGACAAACTTGTTTCTTTTCATGTTTGCCCTTGGCTTTTATCTATCCCTCAAGCTTCTTGATATTGATTTGCTATGGTCTGTTCCAAAAGCCAAGAAGTGGTGTGCCAACCCAGACTGGATAAACATTGACACAACTCCATTTGCTGGACTGGTGAGGAATTTAGGTGCACTCTTTGGTTTAGGTCTTGGAATTAATTCRGAAATGTTCATCACGAGCTGCAAAGGTAAAAATAGCTGCAAGATAAGTTTCCGCATATTGTGTGTAGCTGCTTCTTTAGCTACACTGCAGCTGTATAATTTTGTTAAGATACCTACTCATACTGAGTATTTGTTCTACATACTCTCTTTTTGTAAGAGTGCAGCTATGCCTCTGACTGTAGTTGCCTTGGTTCCGTACTGCGTMCACTCTTTAATGAGGACAACTGAAAAGAAACTTAATTAGGTAGAGTTTCAAAATGGTTAGCAATGTGGGGATGGATGTGAACTGTTCAAGAACCCTCTGCAAAGGCCATTTTGCTAACTCATTTTAGCCAAGGGGATGCCACTGCATCTTTGATGTACTCCTGGTAAGTAACCATTACATCCAAAATCAGTACACTCAAGAATGACTTTGGCAGCTCAGAAATACTAGTTGCTGATTTTATTCCTAGAAATATGGTAACTGCAGTATGGTTAGAAATGGCCCAATACTCTGGGTCATAACAAAGTTTGAAAGTAAAATCAACCAGCTTTATTTAGCTATGTGGTGGTCTTTTAGTTCTGTCCATCTCTAGCTAGATGATGCTTCAAACATCAGTTGTCCATAGTGATACTCGATATTTCTTTTTGCTATATATAGATACTGTGTGTTAAACTGCTACATAGTGGTGTGACAGTATAACACCACCTACGACTGTATGACTGTATCCAGGCACTGTGGAAAAGGCCAGCATAGTTATAAACAAAGCTTTAGATTTAACTTATTGAGCTTCCTGAGCAAACCAGCTTCTGATTAAGTCAGATGAGAAAAAAAAAAAGTTTATTTCCATTAGATTCTGTAGAATATATTTTCGTGTTACTATGTGGTTTTTGTATTTTTTACTTTTTGAAAGTGGTCAGATGAACCTTGAATGATGTAGATTACACCTTCGATAGTGAAAATGCATAAATATGGTATAAAAATCTTTGGGTTCTGTACATCTACAGAGAGCAACAAATGAAGAAAGTTGTCTATAATGATATTATCTCTGTATATGACCTGAAGAATATTGTTCATACTCCTCTGTTGTAAAGGTAATTCTCTCCTAATTCTCTCAGATCAACAGTCACAAGCCTGAATTACTGTTAGTAGTTGTGTAAATCACGAAAATATGGTTGCAGACTGTCATTTCAAATTCATATCCTTGTCAGCTTTATTTACCTAAGCACACAAGTAACTARTATTTTGAATATATGTTTGCTGTATAAAGTGGATATTCTAAATAGGCAAATGGGGGGTACTTTCCATTTGTTTTCATTATTTGGTACTTATTTTGTGTATTCCCTTTCAGTGGACAGTCTTTAAGCAATGTGTTGCTGATATCATCCCATAATACTTAGTGTACAAGCTGTATATATACAGTCTTAGTATGCAAGGCTATAATATGGGTAATGAGGGCTGCATATGTATGATCTGAAAGCAGTAAGGCTTAGAAGATGTAAACATGATATTGCTTCTAGACTTTCAATTAGGTGGGAGAATTTGAGAATCTTATTTAATTGGTGTTGGTCTTTGGGAGTGAATAAGATACAAATTACAGAAGCAAATCTGAAACAGGCATTCTTAATTAAGAGCCTAATAAGMCTACTTTGACTTAAGAAAATTCGTCTGCTTTTAACCCTTGAGGAGTATGCTGCTTCGTGCATCTCCTGATATCTTCTGTAGTGCTTCTCTGAACTTTTTCCCWCAGTGGCTGACCTGAAAGCAGTCTTTTCTATAATTGTGACTCCTTAAGCAAAATTACTAAGCTAATGGGACTAGACATAAATAATGAAGAACAAAGACAATTATTACAAAGTTTTCATCTGTGTTCAAGTTGCTATGTGCTTTGTTAATCCCTACCAGTGAGATGACCTACAAAGAGGCATCACAGAACAGCAGCAGGTTGGTCAAGCTGTTGTTCTGTTCCTGGCTCCTTCTGGCCAGCAACAGGGGATTCTTTGTGCACAGCTGTCCAGGGTTCTCATAGCAGCATTTGGATTTAGTGGCAATTTTAATCTGGGAGTTAYGGGTAGATATCAGATTTCTAGGTTTCTAATCACATTGACAAAGAATCTTGGTGCTTCTGTTGGGATAGACACAACTAGAAATGTAGAATGACAGCTGGTATTTCTGCAGTATTTTTCTACTGTACAGACACATAGGAAGACATGGGTTCTTGCTCACTTTCTTGGAATGTCCTATTAATTCATTCTGCAACTTCAGTGCTTCAGTGCTTTTGATAGAATGTTGCAGTGAAATAAACCACCATGCCCCTCGCTCAGGCTTTAGTAAATTTATTGCAGTTGAAAATTACAATTAAATCCTTATTTAAATAGACTGTGTGACCTTATTAAGAGCTAAAATTGTTAAACATTTAAGCTTAAGTTCACCTGGCCTTTGAAGCTATTTATATTGTTAATATTTGGAACATATTAACATACAGCATATATACAGTTACAAGATGAGCTAACAACTCAACCTAGTTTGGGCCACAAACACCTTTTGAATTAAAGTTTTCCTATGTAATAAGGAGGCTSGAAAGTGTGTGACTGACCTCCTTGCTCCCACTAGTAGGAACCCAGGAGGAAGTAAACTTTCTATTCTTGACTTTAGTTGCCCAAACTGGGATGATGCTATCACAGAAGTACTCAGTCTCTCTGCAGAAAGATTCTTATGAGCCAGGAGTAATATGAAGTGAAGGTGTCCCTTGCTCCTCATACAAACTAGCTGACAAATTGTCATTACATTCAGTTCACAACACTTGCTACTCCACAGCTTTTTTTATTTTCCCCATTCCCTGTTTAACCTTCCTGGTGGAATGACTCTGGGCCCAGACAAGCTGTTCCTACCCAGAGCAGGCTAGTTGGCGCAGGGGCTGTATTTGCAGAGCAGTTACTCAGGTGCTATCCCAAGCCATTATTGTGRTTATATCTATCCAGAGGCATAGGGTTGCTGGAAAATGCAGCTGCCATGGACCATGCAGAAAAGCATACAGCMGGGGACACCATATGACACTGTTTACTGTCAAGACCAACAACTCAGGTCTGGCTTGAAATACCTAAGCAAATGCTTGTGGAATGGTTTGGAAGGATTGTCACCAAGCMCCAGGGCTGGGACATCTTACCTGTAAGGCAGCTGCAGTGCCAAGACCAGTCCCGCTCTGCACCAGGCWCTCCATCAAGGGTTGATGCTCATGCCCAGACACACTGTGTAATGCCACTTGCAATCCAGTCCCTTTGCACAGGTTCCAGAGGCCTTTATAATCAACTGGTTTTCAACAGCAAGTAGGAATAAAGTGGCAGGAGGTGGCACCCAAGAAAGTGCAACTGTTCKTGAAGACAGTGAGTGCATTTTGTTGGAGCAACACACTTCCCAGCACTTAGCTCTTGGTATTTCCTAGCTGCCTGAAAACAGGATGATGTTACACGAAAAGCAGTAGCAGTACCACCCAGCTTGGACCATGTCTTTGTGCTCCCGCAGGGGACAGCAGGATCCTGTGCAGGCACTGCCTTCTCTGCAGCTCCATCCTGAACAGCGAACCCTTGTCACAGACATGATCCAATTACACAGAAATGCTTGCTAGCTGCTGCAAGATACTCATGTATATAGCTGAACTGTTAGAGAAGAAATGCTAGAGCACAAGAACCAGTAAAAAAATACAATTTATTGGTTTAATTTGGGTCACAAAAGTGTTGTCCTTTAGGAAAAGAAATTATGAAATAAGTATACATAGTCATTGTAATTTTAAATAATACTAATATAAATTAAATATCATATACTTATGTTACTAGGTTATTGATAGTCACTCTGTCAATAGTTTCAGTCCTGAAATCCTACTTATTGCTCTGAAACATAAAAAGGCTAAAAAGATTAAAGACAGTAATGCAGCTTTTTCTTTTAATTTTCATTTAAGGTTTAAAATACAGACTTCCTCAGGAAAATAGCCATTTCAATGCCAGCTGTGTGAACTCAGTAGGGTTTGTGGCAGTAATTCTGTTAATGGAGTTGTACAAAAKTTGAAATTGGGTTTTGCTGCCCAGAATTAAGGGGTATATCCTAATAAACTTTTTACCCTTACAGGTTTCTTCAAGTACTGGTACTGTCATAGTATTTTAGAAGAAGTGATGTCACTTCCTATAAAGTGAATGCAAACCTGCCCCCTCCCCAGCCCAGGTGTAGATTGTAAGACACAGTGAATGACTTTTCCAGTTAATAATCTATTGTTTAAAATCAATGTTTCAGTATTTAAACTGTAATCCATATCTTTTTTTCTATCTACTCTGTCTCCAAGATCCCATTCACTAAAGACTCCTGTTATGMTGCAGACAGTAATACATTCCAGTGAAACCTGCAGTAGTTCTCATAATAAACTGTGACAGATACAAGCTTCTCCCAAAAGAAGCTCCCTCCTGACCTTTGTCATTTCTGAATACATTGTTGCTCCATTTATCAACTGTATTTGATACAAAGAGCTAATTATGCTTATTTTTCCCACCTTTACTCAGCATTGTCTTGCCTTCTGAAAAAAAGAACATATCGATCACCATCTCAATAGAAGTGGCTTAAATAACTGATGATTAACTGTAGGATTTTACATTAATTTAACTAAGGCATTTATTCCTATTCAAAAATCTTTTTGATAGCTTTGATTAGAGTGATGGGTGTTAGGTGGAGAGTGGTGGGCTAGGAAATGATCCTCACCAGCTTCTGTTCCTCACCTTGATTACCTTCCTTACTTTTGTGGAGCTTGGTTCTTTGTAAGTACTGACTGGTTTATTGAAGGGGCACAGCTGTGTCAGTGCTGCAGGTGCACATAAGGGAAGCCCAGACTCCCTCAACAGCACCTGTGTGTGGTACAGTGGGGTGAAAGACTGGCGGTTCTGTACACACATGAAGGGCCTCTGCAGTAATCCTCTGCAGACCAAATGTTAGGACAGATTTGACCCCTTCAGCATCATTTGTGGGGTTGTTTTCACTCACTCAGCTTACCTAGAGAAGAGGCGGTTTCCAGAACACCAGAGCAGAGTCTTCTCTGATWGCTAGTTGAGGCATAACAGGATTGTGCAGTCTGACTGCAGGTAGTGGCAACTCTCACAGATCACCAGAAAATGTATTTCCCATTTTCAGGCTTTCTTTCCCTTATCAGTGGGCTAAGCTACTTCCTGAATGCATTAGCTTATGCTTAGTACCCTGCATGTGCAGGACAGGTGTGCTTGATGCAGAYAGGTACATAACATTCAGGGTTCCACAGATCTCACTGTATGGCAGAGCACTCTGGAGCACAATGGAGCACCCAMACACACATACCTACCACAAAGTATTTGCTTACAGAAATCTTTCAAATTCAGAGTCACATTAATTCAGCTAATTGGGGCTCCAGTAGTAACAAGCTTCCAATAGGCTCCTTCCTTGGCCATCAGTTCATCATGAGTGCCCCTTTCAATGATGAGTCCCTGTGACATCACAGCGATGATGTCGGCGTTCTGGATGGTGGACAAGCGGTGGGCAATGACGATGCAGGTGCGCCCTTCTCTGGCCTTATCCAGTGCTGCCTGCACGGTCTAAAGGCAACAGACAAAGCGTCAGGGTGAAAATGTGCAAACTAAGCAGGCTCAAAGCTGGAGGAACCCAATTGCTTCAGATGAATTAACTGTATTTTGCAASACTTGTAAAAGGAACAATGAGGCTAAATCAGAGATTCTGATGCTGATTTGATTAGTTGGGCCATGAGCTCTGTTCATTAGCAGTACAAACAAGGGAGAGCTAAATACAGGCAGTGGTAGAAATAAAGCCTTTACTCTGCTGACACGCTAAATGTCAACTGAATGCTTTGAAATCAAGGCAATTAATATCTATATCTCTGAAAAAGTGCTGCTTCTCATGGACAGTTTAAGAACCCTTAGAGGTAGCTGCTTTTTCTTACAGCTGAGCTGCCTGCACTTTCTGGAAAGATCATTAAGGTTGAAAGTACTGAATTCACAATATGGAATAATGTGCAATCATGTAGTGGAACACRCTGGGATATCTATAGAACAGAAAAGGTATTGGATGTTGTAGGCCATTGCATTAACTTTCCTTTATTGCTTATCGCTGGACATTTACCTTTTCACTTTCCGTGTCTAAGGCAGATGTAGCTTCATCCAGTAATAAAATTTTAGGATCTCGWATGATGGCCCTTGCTATGGCTATGCGTTGCTTTTGCCCACGAGACAGCTGAGATCCTTGTGCCCCAACATTAGTTTCATATTTCTGAAAAACATATAAAAGGAATATTTTATTCTGGTGTAACTTAACACAGCACTACACAGTGTAAAGGAAGAGTAGAAGGAGAGAGGCAAGAATGCTGACMACTGCTGCCTCCTTGAGAACCTGGGAATGCAGAAACACCGTACAGGAGTACACGTGTTTGCAGAGAGGTTTCCAAGCCATGCTTTGTCTGCATGTGGCCCTGAGGCCCAGGCAGCACAGGAATAGGCCTAGAACAAAAAATTTGAGAGCAAGATGTTGGCTGATATGTCTGAGGGAAAAAGAATTCTCCCTGCCCTAGATTTGGGAGAAAAGGCTAAAAGTCATTTAAGGGCTTTCTAGAAAAGTGCTGTGTTTGGGTGCCTAAATTGCATCCATACCTTATATGTTCCTTTTATATTTACATTATTTTAGTGCATTTAAATACTTCATAAATATACATAAGGAGCTAGCCTCAAGTATTTTTGTCTAAATATCTGCCCTACTCACAAGGCAAATCTCTCTCAACTGGGAACAGGATTTATGTATTTTTCTACTGTGTAAGAATTCAGTAGCAAYGCACACCCAAACTCTCAGGAACACAACGAATGGTCATGGCACCCTCTTTGCTTCTACTCTTACAGCTGTAAAAGGAATAAAAGGTGCACATGTGTAGCAAGTTTAACTGGGTTTGGAGCAACTCTCGCTGCAATGAACACCGAGCAGCCAAGGCCTCCTGGGTACTTACATTAGGCAGAGACATGACAAAATCATGCAGTTGAGCCTTCTGGGCTGCTTCTATGACCTTTTCCATCGTCGCCTCTTTTGTGTTACTGCCATATTTGATATTATCAGCAATGCTGCAGTCAAAGAGCACAGGCTCCTGCGACACTATTCCAATTTTTGATCTAAGAAACTGTACATTTATGTTCTTAGAGTCATGTCCATCTATTAACTACAAGGAAATGGGAGAAAACTTGAAACATCCTTWCAAAACAACAGCCTGCAACACTCAAATAGTTTATAGCAAAACAAAATTATTTAACCATATCATACAATGCAAACACAACTGATTTTAAATGATAGGCTGAATTGCTTATACTTTACTCCTTTGTGCATGATGTATATTTTGTGGTATGGCTTTGATCCAAACACTAGATCATTTAGCCAAACACTAGATCATTTGCTCAGCCTTAAGTCCTAGTGAGCTATTTAATTGCTTAAGGTTAGACACATGCTTTCTTTGTTGCCTTGCTGACATAGTGATCACCATACAGATTTTTTCCAGAGAAAGAGAAATCAATCTAGATGGGTAAGTATTTACATTAGGAAAACTTATGAAAGCTTTTTAAACCATCAGTAATTAAGTAACTGGAAGTTAAATCTAGACAAGTTCCATGTTCTTTGCTGCTTCCCTCAGGGTTGATTTTTGCTTGTGTTCTCACAATGTAGAGCACACATTTGTGTGTTTCATACAGAARCTACCAAGGTAAATGCCTATGGCCTACATCATGCATAAGCATGCACCTGAGGCTTGTAGTTCTCTGATCTTGTCTGAATACATCTGAAGTAATATTTGGGAATTTTCCAAATGGTCCACATCTGTCTTTATGACAAGGAGCTGGAGCCTCTAGCTGCACATGTACGTGCCAAGACTGCTGGGCTGCCCAGCAAGACACAGGCAAAAGGCTCTTGGAGCCCTGTGAAAGCAACAGCACAGAAACCAAATTTTCTTTGCTTACCACACTTCCTTTCTCAGGGTCATAGAAACGYTCCAGAAGCTGGACACTGGTACTCTTACCACAGCCACTACTTCCAACAAATGCCAAAGTCTGTCCAGGATTAACAGATATAGAGAGTCCTTTCAGGACCTGAATATCAGGCCGAGAAGGGTATGTGAATTTACAGTTAAGAAATTCAATGCTTCCCTTGAAATCATCCTGGTGAAAAAAACAAAAAAAAAAAAAAAAGGAAGAAAGATGTTACAGTGAGCTTGAGCTCAACACTGAATTGTAAAGTTTTAAATAACTCTCCCTCAGATCCATTCGTGCATCTTTTGTGTAACATACTACATTTGTGCTTATGAAACTATCTCAGGAAAAGGGAAGAAAAACATACTGGAGTAGCTGTTCCAGAGGTGAAGCTATTAGTCATAACACTATTTTCTGCTTACACTTAMTGCATGGTCAGAGGCATCAGTTGGTAATGGCATTGCCTTGCAAATGGGTAAGTTTAAAATTTTAATACAGACACTGTATTTCAATTTTCTGTGTCTCACTTTTCAGTTCACCAGAAATTGAGCATTTTCATTGTCTGACTTAACAATTCTTTGCCTTCTCATGAACCCCCCACCAGTTTGATGTGAATGGAAAAACCTCCATTATAAAACAGCAATTGTCAGGTTTGTCATAAACTGTAGAGCAGGAAACAAGAACTTGATATTCTGTGAGTCATCCAAATCAGTTCCATTCCCATTTATAGGCATTTTACACTGACAAATTCCTAGTGGCTGACTTTATACTACTCTTCCTGTCTAGTACAGAGCTCRCTTCCAAAAGAACAAAGACAAATACAAATTTTACAATCAGTATAACCTTCTTCTAAAGCATCGATACTCACTGACTCCTAAATCATAAGTGCACTTCCATGCCTGTATTGAACTGACATCACAAATTAYTCATCTCCACTCTTACCCATTTTTCCCCTTTTTCACTGTAAACACTGATTTTAGGAAGCCGATCAATCAGTTGAAAAAAGCGTGCAGCAGATGTTTTGGCTTTGGCATAGTTTGGGGTATAGGAAGAAGCTTTTCCCAAAGCAGTTCCACTGGTCACAATAGCAGAGATCACCCTGTGGGGAAGGGGGACASAGTCATTCTTGGGAAGCCATCAGCAAAATGAACACCACACTGAATCCAGAACTTTGGGAGACCTGTTTGTGGCTCTGGACAGGTTCTCACCTGAACACAAAGCTGTAATGGAGTCCTTCCTTGTCAACGAGAAACCCCCCRTATCGGTAAGAGACGGAGTTGGCAATGAACACAATGCTCTGGGCAAAGCCAAAGCAGAGTCCGTACACGTGTGCCTTTTTGACTGCAGCTCTGTAGGGCATATCCAGGTGCTTCTCAAAATTGTTGATAAACATCTTCTCTTTGCCTATCCCAGCTACTGTTCTGATGTTAGAGAGAGCTTCACTGGCAATCTGGAAGAGAAAAAAAAAAGTGTAAAAGCTCCTATTTTTACTTAGAAATGTAGTGTGTGTTCTCACAAATGCATGGTTCTTTTGTGAACTCAGGACACTAATGCAGTATATACATTTATTCAGACATGATACAGACTGGGTCAAAAATCAGCCAGCCTAAAGAGAATCCTTCCTACATGCAATTACCTATTGACATCCTCAAGAGCAATGCTCTGCCTGCTCCACTGGAGCTCTTATTGTAAGCATTCTTAGGGAATCGGGCACATGCTCTCACTTGTGACTTATTTCACATAATGTGAATAAATGTGACATCCACAAAAGAAAGATGGTTTTAGGAACTTCTTTGATTGCATGGATTTATTAATTAAATATGTTTATTTCAATTATTTTGTGTTACTTTTAGCAATAGTCAGAGAATGAGTTAAAAGGGATGCTATCCCCARTTTCTGTTTCATAAATTAAACCCACTTGAATTTACTAAGTTTCTTCACCTGCTCACCCTCCTTCCCTYTCTTATGTCCAAAAGGCTGGTCAGGTGGAACATATAAATCATCAGTAACACAATCTCCCAGATTTTTACCTTGTACATAGGCAAAGAGTAAGCAAATGCTTATCTATGCACATAGAAAAATGCAACATAGGAAGTTATGAGATAATCCCCACAGAAACTTCTGTGGAACTTAAACTAATTGTAGGCTTCTTATTGTTATTTGTTGCCAGTCACAATTTTTGTTTATGTCCCAAAAAAAGGCCACCACAATTTYATCTACAGAAATAAATTAAGAGCTTGTTTGGTGCTAATTTCACCCTTCTAATCTTAAATAATTTTACTTAGAAATTGTTTTAAAATTATGTCGTTTGGTTGGACTTTGAAGGTATCTTTATAATGTGACACATTCCTTTGGGAAGCAAGTGTGGTATATAGCTTTTGAATATTTTCAGCACATAGGAAAAGATCTGAATGCAGATAATTAGAAATCCAGTTTCATGTGGTCTTTTTCCTGGCCAAAATTAAGAGTCAATGTCTTGCATTATCATTCAAAGTGAAAGAGCAGATAAGTAGGGACTATAAATTGGATTGTGCAGACTGGGCTTTTCCATGTTTAGCATGGCTAATGAGCAATCACTTTAAAAGAACTCAGTGTTTTAAGCATTTGGATGCAGTGATGGCAAATACATTAGAAAATAACACCAGACATAATCAGTCATCACCAAAACTGCTGAAGCACTGAATGTCTTCTTCATCACAGCCTCTGAATTTTCTATTGAGTAAGAGCTAATGCCTTACTCATTAGTGACATTTCTCTCCTCGTCAAGAAGTATTAACTTTTGTAAATAGTTAAGCCATTCTGGATGCAAGAATTGGTCAGGTCCTAATTCTTAAGATGGGAAGGGCTAAGAGCTTAATTCTTAAGCTCATAGGACCTACTGAAGGAACAACWGTCCTCTCCAAAATGCAGATACTGATCTGTGCTTCAGTGCCAGATTCTCAGGTCTGAGCATTTCTAGGTGAACAAGTATCACAACTTTCCGAGGACAGCATCATCACAGGGCATTAACAAATGGGGGCTTAAATAAAGCCCAGCAAAGGTGAACCAGGCTGTTGAGAGATCTGTGTGTACCACTTCAGTCCAGTAACATTTGAATGGTCAGTCACATTCCATGCAGCAAGTGCTTTTCCAATTAAGGAGTTCCCAATGGAGCTTCAACAGTTTGACAAGCTGAAATACTGCAACTTACTCACAAAACATTGCCAGTTTCATGTCATTTGAATTACTGATGGTTCCAAATGACTTATTTTTCATCTACCCATCACTGCAAATATAAATTAGTCTCTAGACAGCATTACCTGTCCAGTAGCTTCCAGCGCTTTCTTGTCCTGCGAGGCAAATCCTGTCAGCATTTTAGCCTGCACAGCTCCAGATAAAGCCAAAAATGGCAGGAAACACATTATTACCAAGCTCAATTTCCAGCTGAAGTAGAAAGCAATGATCATGGCCACTCCAATGTTAGTAAAGGAATTGACAATCATTCCTATCTGTGATCCAGTTGCCTTTGAAGAAAAGAAACAGACATGATTGACTTGTACTCCAAAAAYAAATATAACAATTTTTCCTGTAAAACTTTAGAAAACTGTATAGTAAATTAACATCATCACTAACAGCTGCTGACTGCACTGGAATTAAGCCTGTTTGGGTATACTGTTTCCAATTAATTGTATAAAGAGGAGGATTGCAAATGTCCAATATTCCTTTCATCYACCAAATTTTCTACTGAGAATTCAGAAGATCATTTCCACTGATTGTGAGAAAGATAATCTAAGTATTGAAATCAGTTGCCTTGGTTCCCTGGAAAAACACTCATCTGAATACATTGTTTTGCCTCTACTTTTATCCATCTAGATAGAAATAATCAACAGGACCCTTTTGTAACTYAGCTATTAACAACAAAGCCTCAGCTGTTCTAAAATCAGTAAGCAACAACACTGAAAAGGGATGAAACAAAGTTGTATTTCTGCCTATGCCTTTATTAAGGAAAAAAAATTAAATACAGCTTTGACATCGCCTTTATTGAATACATTTATCTGGTCTTTCAACAACACTATTCTTTTTAATAAACTTGATTTATTTATTCAAAAGTAATTTTCTTTCACAGCAGCAAATAGCACCCTAAATAGGAACTATATTGGTATTTAATAGAATAAATGTACATTGGATATCCTTGATGATTTTCAATCAAATTGATTTGCAGTTATGAACTTGRCAGTACAAAGTGCTCATCATCTCCTCCTCTGACCTCAGCAAGGTCTGTGTCAGGCAGTGAAAGGTGCAGGGCATTGCTGCTCAGGCAGCTCTGTTCTCCCCCACACCCTGCAAGCTGTGGGTTGGATGGCTGTGCCCCACTGCTCTGCATGTGCTTGGAACTAAGATGTTCCTTAGGAGGCTATTAAATGGTTCAGTCAGTGGTTTACAAGTTTATTTATTTCAATTAAAAGATGCTCTGTAAGTGCCTGTGAGGTTTCTCCGATTCTGTAGAAATTGCTGCTGACAAGGGTTTTGGAAACTGCTTCTCTAAATTTTTAAAACTAATTTATCATCTTCAGTCAAGCTGAAACATGACAATTTTTGCAACAAAAGAAATCTGTACATCTCCTTCCTTATTTCTAGAAAATAGCTTGCATCAGAGCCCAGTAAATGGCATCTGACTCACTTCTACCAAAGATCATTTCAGATAGGTAACATTTATAGCACAGCATGATTTAACCCTCGACCACTAAGCAATACAGTGCATGCAGTTAATGTTTCACTTTCCCAAATATTGAAACTGGCTGCAGGATTCCCAGCTGGAGCACCAGCCAGTACTGCAGATGGGTTTTTCAAGTGGGTTGTCAGTTTAAATCAAAACTGCCACAATATGCACAATACCATGCTGAAAACAACTAGAAAACATGATTATTAATGAATGTCACTAACGTACTATTTTGACATGTTTTTGARATAAACACTTAAGCATTGGGGCAAAAAGCTAATCGTCTCCAGAAAAAAAAGAGAATCAAACTTCTGCACTGGGTGTACCTTCCCATTCCATTGTTGGTTGGTATACTGATTTTTGTGTTCTTTTTTGACCCTATTTGTACTTTAAGGATATACCATATACTAATATTAGTTCCACGGTGGCAATCTGTGATAAACAGAAATAGCTTAATTGGCTTACCACGAACTGATCTGCATTGATCTGGCTGGTTGCATGGTAGCTAACATGGTAGCTGTGACAACATGCCAAAATAGGCCTTCAATCAGTGCTTATAGTGAAATGACTCATAAGGTGCCAGTCTTACCCCTTGGACCTGTGAGGCATCTGTTGCAAGTCTTGTAGTCAAAGCACCGGGGCTGTTCTTCCGGTCATCAAACCAACCAATGTCTTGCCCCAGCATAGCCTGGAARCCAAGTTTCCTTAAGCGTCTTGTAAGCAGCTCACCAGACTTGGCAAAGGTGTATCCCTGGGGTGCATGAGAATAAATACAAACATTGTACACAGAGAGATACCCACTGAGAAAAGGTGCAGAACCAAAATTATGTATATTGGATTGCTGTTACCTGTAGAAACTGTGTGAAAAATGAAAGAACTCCAACTAAGACAAAGAGCACACAGACGCCATTGATCTGGYTTTTTTGGTTTTCTTCATCAAGAATGGAGAAGGTCTTTGAAAATAAAGAAATAAAAATGTCAGTTTTGCTCTGTGTGAAAGTTTTTATGACTCCCAGTCACTGAGTACAGAAACCCACCCTGGAACCAAAGCCATAACACAGAGTTCTCCCTCACCCCCTGCAAAGGTCTGATCCCTTCTTTTTCCTAAAGTGAGCCTGGGTTTAAACTGAGTGGGTTTTACTCCTATTAAACAAGTTCAGTATACTCAGTGTCTGCACACACTGCCCCTATTTTTGCGGCCCATCCCTACTTATAATTAACCACTGCCCCCCCACACACTGTAAACAAGGATAGCTGGAGAATAACAATGTAATAAATAGCAGAGCAACAAAGCAACAGTGCAGCAGCATCTTACCCACTCCTTGGTCTGTGCCAATTACAACTTTATTGGGCTGTASAATATAAAGTCTGTAAATAATTCTACCCCAGTGTGACTCGCTGCACTACACTTACAGGTACTATAATTGCCATAGGTAGACTCCAAGAGGAAGCTACTGTTCTCCTGAAGGAGTGTGGATGCAAACTGTTAACTTACTGCTCGGCACTTAAGAAAAAGCATTAATGCTTAAAGGGGAGCCCCTCCACCCCATTCAGTACCAATCTCCATGGTATTTTCATTTTTTAATATCTGGTATATTTTATCACCCACCAATGTTATTGGCTGGTGCTGAAGAAGTGGTCTGAATTTATCCTTTGGCAATTCCTTTCAGTCAGAGAAGTTTACCTATCKGAAGTTCTTTATCTGAGCTGTTTCTGCTGTTTCTGGATAGAGGTCAAAGTTCACATTTGTACTTCTCCACYAATCTTCAATTAATTCTCACTGGATTTCACAGGTAAAATTACTATAAATTGTCTAATCTCTCAATCTTATCTGCAAGGTTTAATTTAAAAWAATTTACGCATTCAACCTCTGCCTTACAAATCTGCCCTGTGAAGTTGATCTATCCCATTCTGCAAGTGTCCTAACATGCTTAGTTATGTTTTCAGTCTGTGTTCTTGATTTAAAAAATAACACTGAGCATGATAACATGCAGCATGGACAATAGCAGCAGGGTTATAAAAAGAAAGATTTGTTGATGAAGTGTTCGTGTTCAGATCATCCAAGCCTCAGCAGTATCTTTTATCTGRAGCCCTGGACTCCATGCCCAACAGAAGACCACATCTTTCAACTGAGTTTTACTGGAAAGGATCCATACTCTGAGACAATTTGACAGGGAGAACCAAAGCATAAGTAAAAGAAACTACTGAAAAAATTGTTCAAAAGGTATTATCCAGTTYTTCATTGACTTTTTGGGACTAATTTCTGAAAACCTTCAGGGCAGTCTTAGCTAAATTTATCCTTTCACTTCATAGCTGTGGGGATTTTTCCCACACTTCCCCAGCATATTTGTCTCAGAGTACAAGCCCACATGTCTGACACAGGGGATATTGCAGATATTCGGACAGATCTGAAAGCAGATGTACATTCCACCTGACTGCCTTGGTACCAGGCAGAAATATTTTAAATTTATGAATAATGAAACACAGATATTGGACTTTTCTCATGTCCATTATGACTTGCTTTTTCTTGCACCTCTCTCCTTTGACAGACTGAGGCCTTCAAGARCAGGAATTGATCCTTGGGAATGAAGTTATTTCACATCTCGCAGGATGACATCAGCCCCAGACCTCTCAGGGTCTAGAAGACTCCTCTCCAATGGAATCAAAGGTCAGATTCACTGTGGAATGTGTGTAGCAGTGTCTCACCTACYRTCTAGTGAAAGCCACAGTCCTTGAYATGAGGTCTAGACACTCAAAAACTATTTGRAGGTGGCACACCTATGCCTGAAGGCCAAGCACATTGGGCAGAGGCTGCTAAATGGATCAACGGGGCCTGGAACATCTTTTACTSTCCTTCTCACGGTATCTTACTTAGCAAATGTCAAACTACAAGTAAATGTAGTTCAGAGTCCTGAGAAACTTCCCGGAGAGAAATGTCTAAGGCAAAACAACCCATCCCAAAAAAAACAAATAGCAAAAGGTCAACTTTTCTTTTGACAGATTGCTGGCACTGCTCTGAGAATCCCTTTCTACGAATAGCTCACATGCTGGGGTTTTCACTCATTCATTCATTTACTTTTTCCTGCCTGTAAGGTTTTCAACCTCCAGTATCTGCCTGCCTTTTAGGGCAAATATTTTTGCACACATGTGCACTTACCATGACCAAAGCAAGTGAGTGGGAAGCACAAGTTTTAGCCTGCATCAGATGGGTACCAAAACCACAAAACAACAGTGGCATTCCCATTTTATTCCTAGTGAATGTCATTACTTTACTCAGTAAGATACAGAATGAACAGATGGGCTTTCTCTAGCCTAATTCTTGAAAATTTAGGACACTTTCCTAGGCATTAGTTAGARCAGCACTGAATATCTTCAGGCAGCCCTCCAGTTTCCCAACAACTTGGCAAGGATCTCCCCAGAAAGGTTTTATACAAAGGGGGAAGCATCCTCTTTCTACACAGCACRTTTTTGAAGAAAAAAACACTCAAGGCTGAACTCGACAAGTTTCAAGAGAGGCTGTGGATTTTGATAATATTGCATCCTTTAGTGAATATTAAGGTTTGAAGCATATTCCYACTTCCTGCTTCTAAAGCTGTTGATGCAAGCCCAGTCTTTGCTGGTGGCTGTGAACCCAATTACMATTATCTACATTTCCCTGGGCAGGGAGAAGGCAGCAAAGAGGTGCCTGAAATGAAGTATTTTTAGATCTGATCCAAAACTTTCTCAAAGGCTTGCCCAAATCTGCACAATAAAATTCTGCAGAGAAGGAAAYCTTTGCATGTTTCTCTCTCCACTGTACCTTCATGTGAGGTACATTTTGTCTCATCTAAAATAAACTGTATGCAAGTATAGAAAGAAAYCCATTCCMAACAGTTCCTGGAAAGTGAACAATRGAGATAATGAAGAACACATTACAAATGCTGATAAGCCTACCCCTTCAAAGAGCTCTGATGATAGTATGATGACAGGGATATAAATATCTCTACTGAATAACTGTTTATAGGCAAGAAGGCTAACCCCACTGATTTGATGAGATCTAAAGATTTGCCAAAGCATGTCAAGTTGTGTGTCAGACATTCGCTCTCCTCTGTTTCAGAGCTATAATACACTTTAAAATGTTACCATAACATACCCCAAGAATCTGACTGAATAACAAAGCGTAGAGTGGATTGACGGCTCCATTCACAGCTGCTGCCAGGGATCCAAGCACCAGGTATGGCCACTCAGAGGCATTGTACTTCAAAATTCTGGAAAATGGTACAGGCTTGGCATCCTCCTCAACAACAGTTTCCTAAAAAAACAGGTTGGATTTATGAAGTGAATGCATTCCCTCAGAGATGCTCTCCCTTCAGATAAAATAGTTAGCCTGGTTTGTTAAATTAAGCATCTTGTGCCCCAGCAGCTGCTCTAGCTTTGGACAGGAGGGGCAGAGAGGGCTGCTGTCTGGAGCTGTTTTGTGGCCCTAATGAGTCACAAGAGGGTTAAATAAATGRCAACCTTTACCATCCTTAGGGAAAAAGAGAGAGATTCATACCTTGTGCAACCCTGATTGTTCCAGCTGCAGAGGTTATTTACAACCAATTTAAGATTTTCTGCCACTGAAACTCAGGCTGCTCCCTTTCAGCTGCCTCCAGACAAGRTGTGATGCAATACCCAGTGCCAAAACTTAAATTTGCTCCTCACAAGCAGCTTTTCCTGTCACTCATTCAATCTCTTGAATATGATTTTCAAGTATTGTGAGTGACCACACTGATCAGACTGCACCAAATTAACAGGTATGTGATACAATTAAAACAAGAGAGATCTCAGAGTGATAGCTGAATTCAGGGTTTTTACATGCTAATTATGCTTCCCTTCTGTGAAACATTATCATACTACATGCTGAATTCCCATCATTATGCCCAGTAAGGGCAGAATATTYATCATCAAATAATAACTTCTCCTGCAGTTTGATTTGTGCAGAATTTTTGTAACACTGCCCTGCTCATCTTCCTCAATTCATATAACTAGAAATGACCAGACAAGAGACACTGTGAAGACCTCTCTTTTGGAAATGTGCAGGGAAGAGTGGGTGGAAGCATCTTGTATTTTTTCTTGTTTCTGAGCTGGTGCCAGAGTGACAGCACTCAAGCCCTCTATTTATCCACAGAATAGGCTTGGCAATAGCAAGAAGAAGAATTTCTAACTGCTGCTCTCTGCACTGAGCAACTGCAGCCAAGCAAATTGGTGCAGAGGGTTCCATAGCACTTTGGAAAGCCACTGTGCATATTTCTACATAKTCTGTGTAATTTTAAGGCATGCTGGCATTTATATTCTTTGCCAATTGATTGCGTTGAGTACATGGACAGCAAAAGGATTCTGGGTTAGGTTGCAGTGAGGGTATCTCTCTCCTCAAGTCTCCAGGTGTTTTTTTGGATGGAAGTGAATTTATTCTTTATTTATCAAGAAGCAGTGCCATTTGTATCACTGAGTGGCCATTAATTACGTTTCAGACTGAGCAGTTTGCTTTCTGTCACTTAATCCAGCTTTTACGAGTGTAGGTTTCTCAACTAAATCTACAAGACGTTTGAATTTACCAACAGGTAGATAGCAAACAGCAAAATTTCTGTGCTAGAAATTCTGTATGGACCAATAATCATAACAGCCTAAGATTTACAAAGAGATAAGAACTGAAGCTGTGGTTTTGTTTAAATACAGAAAAGGATCAATTGAAGATGTACCTGCCAACAATTCCTAAGCTACAAGCACATAGTTACAGGTGATCATTAACAAGTAACAGAACCCATTCAGTTGAAAGTTTCATAACAAACTATTGGACCTGACCTTTTTTGCTTTTCCATCATCTTCTCCATAAGATGGCATAAGATAGGCAGACTCTGCAGGATCTCCTCCAATAGACAGTGGAGGGTCAGGGACCACATTAGAGAGCTGGGATCTTGAGCGCTGACGAAGCGAAGCTCTGTAAAGAGGACAGAAATGGTCTGTTCTWCACAGCTCGTAAAAACAATGATTGCTTGTGAAGCAGGTACAGCTTTCCTATCAACTAAATCAGAATTCACTGAAGCAATTAATAGGAATCCCACAGACTTTTTCTTTCTTTAACATGTTCTCTTAACTTCTTGGGAAGAAAATATCTCACCAACAGGGAAAAATACTTCTCAAAACCATTTTCCAYTCACAGCACTCAGACAGACATTGTCTCAGATGTAGCATGTACTGTGTATTAGTTAAATAAAACTGTGGTGTGCCCTACCATATTTGAACAAGTTATTAAGGCATCCAGTTATTAAGCCATCACCRCTACCAAAAATTCAATCCAGCAAAACAGGATGCTGAAACAAATCACCTCTCTCTCTGACAAAACATTACTCTGTAATGTAGGAGATGAATTCATTAACACATGCCTCACATGGGCTTGCCTGGAAGAAATTGTAAGTGTCTAGCTGCAAGACAGTCTAAATGTAAAATGCTTTAACTTTCATCAAGTAGAAGACATAATAGAAATGTCCTTGTATATTGCATTGATCCTCAAGTAATTGCACAGCAAGAAATTTTTCAAATGACTGGACTGAAAGATATAACAAATATGGCTGTATGTTAGTCATATCAAAACCAGAACATTAACACAGTAGATAAAAATTGGAGACAAGGTACTGTAGATAGAAATGAGTAAAATTAAGAGCCTTGTTATTTATCCATGGACTTCAATCAGTAACATTATTAYTCAAGCTATTTCTTTTCAAGTGAACTCTGTCTCAGTAAAATGCTTGCAGCCCTGCAACCCTCTTTTACACAGCACACAGAAAAGTGATTTGTTAGCACTATGGGGATTTTGGAATAGTGGAATGAAGTAGAAACATTGAAAGTAGTCTGGAAATAYTGATATTTACAGCCATTTTTAAGACTTACCGCAAACTGGCCTGATAGCTTCCCCTGCTGAATGACTGGACATTCTCAAGATTTGGCTCAACTACATTACTCTCTGYTGCTGAAAAATAGAGTATAGAGAGCTCTTCAGTCAGTGCTAAAATTGAGTACAACCTAAGTACACTGTGACTGCAAAAAAGCAATGTCTCCAAGTCATAAATGGAATACTTCATAGAAGGCAAAGGGCATAATACAACCTTGCTACTCAACCTACATGTTTCACAAGTTTGATATTTGTATTTGACATGGTGAAGTTAATGGAATATTAGCCCAAGGACAATCTCACTTYGGATGTGACTGCTGAAGACTTTTCACCTATTTTAACTCTGCAATTGCTCTCTTATTTCAAGATAATTATATCCAATGTATGCTTCACAAAAATACGACAGATCATTCTATTAGGCTTTAATTGCCAGAAGCTTTGATTCAAATCTGCCTCTAGCAAAACAAAGCAGTTTCAGCATACTCTGTAATGTGCCTGAATTCCAAATGCAGCAGAACTGGACTTYTGGCACTCAGTGGAGCTATAAAATTATGGATATTGCAGGCCAGGACTGAAGTTTCAGGGCAGACTTATATTACAAAGATCATTCAGTGTATATGCAGCAAAGCCATTTTGGCCAGGGCTATCAGTGTATTACTTCAATGAATGATAAAATTCAGCCATAAAAGCAGAAGAAAAAAGAAGCTACAAGCCCTTATTAAAAGAGAATCTGAATTGTGTGGGCTTTTACATGATGTTACAAAAGAGAACAAAATGCTTACTTTCTGTTTCTTCTGTATTAGGTGCTGTTTCTCCTTTGCTTTGCAGGGTTACCAACATGAAATAAACCCCTTTCCTCTTCAGGAGCTCGTCGTGAGTTCCTCTCTCCACAGCCCTGCCGTGCTCAAAGCCGACAATGACATCGGCAGCTTTGATGGCTGACAGGCGGTGAGCGATGGAGATGGCGGTGCGGCCGAGGCGAGCCTGGGGGAGCAACAACAGCCCCACTGCCAGCACAGCCCRCTGAAATGCTGCCAAGGAGCTGGGCAAGCTAAAGGCTGCTCCAATTAACAGGAGTCTTTCTAGTGGATTCGGCTGACTTTGACTTCAGCTCCATCCACAGCCCACCCACAGAGGAGCGCATGTTTCTGGACAAAGGAAGCTATAGATTTCTGTTGATGTCCCAATGTAAGAAAAAAATATTCTCTGTCAATAATGCTAAGGTTCTACTTGCACATGAGAAACAGTCATTAAGAAAAGCTTCCCACTGATTTGTTGCAATTCAGTAGCACCCTCTGCAGAGTGCATTAAAAATAATTTCTGCCCATTCAAGTCTGATTTTTTATATAAAATAGCTAACCTTATGAAGCGCTTCTTGGACAACTGCTTCACTTTCATTATCAAGTGCTGATGTAGCCATATCTAGGAGCAGGATTTTGGGGTTTCGCACCAAAGCTCGAGCAATAGCTATCCTCTGTTTTTGACCTCCACTCAGCTGGCTTCCACCCTCTCCAACATGAGTGTCAAATTGCTGTGTGAAGGCAAAAAATGAAAATTAAACTAAGTAGAAAAAAAAAAACATTAAACTTCTGGAGAAGATATTGGTAAAATGTCTCTCAGATTTGTCCTTGGAGTAGACTTAAAATAAATTACTATATTTAAAAAAAAAAACCAAAAAAACCCCCCAAAAAAAACCAAACCCACAGTGCGGCAGATTCAAAGAAAAACAGGTGAAATAACTTCCTTCATAATGCACAAGATCATTTTGCCTGAACCAAGTTTCCAACCCCATGCCAAAAGTATGTAGTGGTTTAAAAGGTGAGATGTTCTGGTTCAGCTCAAAACAACTATATCAGCAAAAGCTGAAATGGTGAGGAAAYGCCCACCCACCCTCCATGATTCACAAGCAAACTTTTCACAGAGCTGGACGTGTCTGCTGATGACCTGTGACTCATGAACAGTGTCTGTGATTCATGGATACCATACCCTGGTGCCATCAGGTTCAGGTAGAGAATGAAATAAACACATAAAGCCTGGCATATTGAGAGACAGCATAATTATATTCACTTAGAGCTAAATCTTTTTTATTCCTCCATTTCCGTGAAATAAATAGGAGCTTTTAAACAGCCTTTCAGTGAAGAGTTTCCTGGAAGCCTGGAAATGCATGGATGGAGGACAAAGAGAATGTCCTAACATTGGTTAATGGTACTTGAATCCTGTCACTAACATTCACTATTGTAACATTATTTTCAGAAGCTATTTGGCAAAATAACATTCTAGAAAAGTAGACAGCTCAGTGCTATCCAATTTGGGCTTTGTAAGGAGGAACAATTGAAGCCCTGTCATCATTAGGGAAGAAACTGGAGAATAGGGAACCTCCAGCTGGCTTACAGARCTTGTACAAGGAGGTGAGGTTGTGAGCATCAGTACAGACAGCTCAAGTAATGCGTGCTGGTTAGTGAGAGGCTGGGCGCTACATTGTTTCTGGCCTGAGCAGAAATGGATCTCCACAGCATGGAAAATCCGAATTTTTAATCATGCTATCATTATTACCATGATACTGAATGTTGTGTAAGTGATTCCTGAGGAACTAATTCTTCTCGGGCTTGTATTTTAGGAGGAGGGGTTTGTTTGTTTTTGTAACTGGGTGGTAGACATGTAGTAAGACCTAACTGTAGTCAGAGGAAAGGCTGTTGCCTCCTATCTGTATTAATCATCTGCCCTTCCACCTGAGCACAAATAGCTGCAGGATAGCAGGGACAAAAGGACAAAAGGTTTATATTTTTTTTTATCGAATTCTGCCAAACACTTTCCAACACAAAGCATACCTGTGGTAAGTCCATGATGAAATTGTAAGCATTGGCCTGTTTGGCTGCTGTGATGATGTCTTCCATGGTGGCCTCATCCCGACCGTAGCGAATGTTCTCTGCAATCGTGGTGGCAAAGAGCACTGGCTCTTGTTCAACAATGCCAATCTGGGAGCGCAGCCACTGGATGTTCAGRGAGCGAATGTCATGGCCATCCAGGGTAACCTACAGGAGCCAATTACAACATGGACACCAAATTAGGAGAAAAAGYCAGGGACATTATACCCTCCAGTTTAGASATAAAGAAAGACACAATGGAAGTAWAGGGCCTGTGATGCTGTGTTCCATGACCAGCACAAAAATCAGCTTTCAGACACAGAAGGTGGCAGTAGCATAGGCTCTAGGAGTTGTGCTGCTTGATTTAATTTCCCATTTCTGCTTGGCCTCAGTGATAAAACCAGGTGAAAAGTAATCATGAAAATGATGATTATATCTTTACAATAGTTTGTTTCTTTGGTTTTTATACATTTAAATACAGGTCAACGTGCATGTAATTATGTGTTCCTATTTGATATAGGAACACATAAATGGAATGATATTTTGAATAGATGAAATTAATGTTCTTAGCCTAGCCATTACTAAGTGATAATTGCCTATACTTAAGCAATATCATGAATTAATGTTTAAATGTTCAATTCTGTGTTTTCCAGAAAACATTGGTCACTCTTGAATTATCGTATCTATAGGTGTAGCTTTTAAACAGATTTAGTACTGAATTTTTATTTTCTCCTGACAATTTGCTCTTTCACATAATTGTTTTTATAAGACTATTAAGCACTGTCTTATAAAAGAAACGTGTAGGAAGATATTTCACTCCTTTAAAAAAAAATTGGAAAAAAGAAGGAAATTAAAAGTGACTTAGTAGTCTTCCTTCCCACCTTGGAGAAGAAACTATGCCATTCTTTCAAGTTCTTGGGGCCAGAGAAACACATTCTAGGCTAGGACACTCACCATGCCATCAGTGGGGTCATAGAAACGCTGGATGAGCTGTATTGTCGTACTTTTTCCAGCTCCACTAGCTCCAACAAAAGCTGTTGTCTCTCCTGCTTTAATCACCATATTAAGGTTATCCAAAATCTTGACAGGAAAACAAAAAAGAAACAGAATTTATCTATTCTATCTATTTTAATTCTCCCACAGTCATACAACCAAGTGAGTATATTCTGTATTTTAAAGTAAAGATTCAAAGCAATATTAMAAAACTCACAAAAATATTGTGAAGAAAGAGGATGAAGCAAGCCACATACTTTTACAATGTTTGTAGATTTTTAGATGGAGAGCACTCATTTCCAGAACAGACAGGGAGATTTTGACCTTTCATTGTTCCTGTTGTTCATCATTTAGAACTAGTCAAGTTAGTAACACTAGAGAACTTTAGAAGTTATATTTCCTTTAAAGAACATTATGAATGTATGTTAAAGCATAAATATTAAGATTATAATAGTGAAATTCTGTAGAAAAATCTGATGCCACATGTGTTTTTGTCTGGAGAAGTAATAGCACTATTTTTTTTTGTCCAATAATACGCTTTTCCAAGGACAATTAGTCAACTCAAACAGGAGTAGAGAAATAGTGGAATATACAGCCTACACTCCTTCCCTTTCCTAGCATTTTAACAGGTCACATGGTGCATTCCAGGGTAATGGAAGAGTTTTTATGAAATCTCCTTGCACCATTCAGTTTATTACTTTGTGTTCTATCTCACATGCATCAATACAAGTGTATCGTGTATTGCAAGAGAAGCTGTATGCAGGTGAATTTGCCTGGGAGTTTATGTTCATCAGCAAGGAATGTGTTGATGTGGCAATGGATATGTCAGAATGGTAAAATAAGCAGAATGGAAAGAAGAAGAACCCCTTAATAGAAGAATTATTCAGTCTACTTTTAAACAAAGGGTCTGGGCTTCTTGGAAACAGCTTCTACTGAAGATACAGAAATTGCTGGCAGAGCCAGGGTATTTTGATTGTTTATAATAATTGTGTTCACAGGATGGGTAATGAATAATTACCTTTACATCTGGTCTGGAGGGATAATTGAATGTTACGTTATGAAATTCAATTTCACCTCGTACTTTATCCAGCTTGTAGCCATCTTCTGACATGCAGTCAATGGTGGGTTTCTAGGATGAAATGTATTGTGTTATTTATTTGCTGTTAAACAATCAGCTGTGCTGCAGTAGATAAACATTCCCAATACCATCCAAAGCCGTGGCACTTCTGTTTTAACAGCACTTGTCTGCATGGAGCCAGCTGCAGCCTCTGCCTCAGGGATAGCAGGCAAGGACATGGAATTGAGGGCCAGGGTGATGGGGGAGTTGTCACTGGTGGGCAGCACAGACAGGAAGGATGCACCCCATTCTCATTGGCAGCTTACTCCAAATACCACAGCCAAGCACTCAGCTAGTTTTTGCTGAAACAGAGCAGCTGAGTGAGGCACTTTGATTAAGCTAATCTAGCCAGTTCCTCAGGGATAAAATGACACTTATCTCTCTCATAAACATTCTCTCACAGCACCAAAAAACCAATTAATTGCTGAGAATCTGCAGACCTCACCACTTGGCAATTAAAACATCCATCCTTGTGCACCCCATCCTAAGAGCTGAAACATTGAAGTTGTCCTCTGAAATGCTTTGGGTTTTGCAAACTTTTGGCCAGGCCTTGGGTATTGTGGATTGCTAGACATGAGCRGAGAACTAAGAGATATTTGAGGAATCACAAAGAAACAAAATTTTCTAAGGACAGATTTCTGAAGCATGGAATACAGACAATGAATTGCAACTGTAGCAACAYCAATGTTTGATAATCAAAATGTGCGTGACTTTTTATATAGCCTAACAGATTGAAAATCAAAATGAGAAATGTGTATGTTCTAAAATATTAAGAACAGCTAAAAGTTTGGTCCCTCTTTAGGAATATAATTTACTTAAATTCAGATTCTAATCTATGAAGAGGTTTCACTGATCCTATAAATGGGAACCTCAACATGACTAAGTTTAGTGTGAGGGCAGARCTGTACTTGCACTGTCTAATCACAAATCCACAAATGCAGCAAGCAGATGGATCTAATTTTGTCACCCTTTCTCTACACAGATGAAATCTGACGTTGGTTTGCTTTTTTCTACCCTAAGATTATGTGACTCAGCCTTATCTTGAATTTTGTGATTAATCCTTACTGTTGCAACTCCTTATGATTTTAAATCTTTTTTTCTCAGAAAAACACATCCCTAATTAATCCCTATTTTTAGKTTATTTTAGAGCTTTAGCTTATGAAGTGTATATGTTTAATCTTYATTGCTGAAGTTTGAAGGGTTACTAAAATGTCTGTTAGCATCACCATAGCCTTATGTGCTCTGTAAAAGACAAGCAGCATTTTAAAGAGTTTAAATAACTTTTAGCACAATAAAGCTTGTCAGTGAACAGAGATAATACGTACTTTCAGAAATCAWCAGTATTTTTCCAGCCTCTGAATTTATAAAGATATAGAAAGGAGTCCCCATCAATAAATTACAGTGGGGTCTCAGGCTGTCTCATACAACCTTATTTCAAGTATCTATCTGTCTAGATAACATTGTGATTAGCATTTATCACTGCTGCATGACCAGTGCTGGAGCACCTTTGGTCCCATCTTAATTCAGGGTAGTTCTGGAACAGGTGACAGAGGCCACCCTCACCACTAATGCCAGTGAAGCCACAGCCTTTGACACCAKCTGGAAGCTGGGAGCTATGGGATGGTTGCTGCAAGCTTGGCTGCAGAGTGGCTGTTCCTGCCTGCCAGTACAGCTTCCATGGGCCAGCACTGATAAGTGATTGCATGGAAGGAGAAATGGGAACAAGGAACAGCAGCAGCTGAGGTAAAGCTTCATAGTTCCGAACCAGGCCACTTCTGTTGTGAATCTGTTCATGTTCTTTGAGCCCATGTGCATCCCAGTTGACTTTTCTATTGCACAGTCAATTTTGCTTTAATTGGACTCTTTTTTCTTCATTTACAGATAGCTAAAACTAGTACCACTTGGGGCTTATTTAATTATTTCCCCACTACTAAGTAACACAGCTTAGAAATGCAGTACTTACTTTATCTATTGTCTCAAAAATGTTTGTTGCAGCCCCACGACCAGTGGCAAAGGCTTCCAGACAGGGAGATGCCTGGCCAAGATTTAATGCTCCTACTAAAACACCGAAGAAAACCTGAAAGAGTGGAAACAGAAGTTAACAAGGAACCAACTAAGRCTGAAAATGCTGGCAGGGGCTTCAAAGAACAGGACACTGGAAGGTGATGAACATAAAGAAGGTAAAGGCTTACTTAGCACTTACACACCACTTCGATGCAAATTATTTCATTGTCTATTTCTACCAGCAGCAACCTGCATTGTTAAGTACAGCTTATTCTTCTCAGTGCTACCATACCAGGGTGTGCTTTTGAAAAATATTTGATTTTTTTTCTAGAATTTATTCTGTTTTACTTCTCCTTTGTTTTTCAGTTACAAGGTGTTTTGACAGAACAGATTATGAAGTCGGATAAGGTCCTTGGTGTAGGCTTTTGGTCCATTTTGTTACTTTGTTGTGAGGGGTAGTTTGAGCATTCACCCTGCACATGAGGAGACATGTGATGTAATGTCTGGTATGTAACCTTTTGCTCTGGTTTGGTCTGAAAATTCTGCTAAGGAGCAATCAAGGACCCACCTAAGCTATTGGATACAACACAAATGGCACTCAGGATAAATGGGGCAAAGTGTGTAAGGAAACACTACTGTTGAGAAAGAAATAGCAGCACACASGACTCAGCTCTCCTTTGCACCATAGTGATGTTTACTGGGAATATCCCTATAGCTAAAGTGAAGAAGCCTACCAAACACACACTGTGCATTGCACATCTGCACAGGGGTGTAGAGATCATGCCATACATTTACACTCAGCTTTACCACTAATTAATTCTCTTGTGTGAATGATCTTAAAGCAAGGGGGTTCTATGCCTGTCAGACATCATGAACATGAGGGAGCATGTTCTGTACACCTGGCAGAAGAGGAAGGGAAGGCAATACTTGATGTATCTCAATGCCGTATGGCTAGTGCACAACTTTTTGAGAGAGCAGGAAAAGCATATTTCAGTGTTTTGGATCTGCAAAATCCCCCTCCTACCCCCTGCCAGATTACGAGTATGTGGCAGAAAACATAAAGCACAAGAAAAATGACTGGAAATTGAGAGGAAGGAGAGCATAAGGGAGAGTCTCTCCACTGACAGCTACAGTTTTTCAGTGATAGGGTAGCTCCCCACTGTTTGCCATTCGTCATTTGGAAGCACAGGACAATAGTTATCATGTGCAAGGCAAGGAAATTTCTCACTTTGCTTTTCACTGCACTACCTCATTTCAGCTACTGGTGTTGACGCAAATTATTTCCTCCTTCAATAGAATGACTCAGGTTTACAAAGTTCTCAGGGTAATTCACCAAGTTCCATTTAGAAGGAAGCTTTACCCTGCATGCTGCAGGTGATTGGGAAATCTCATGGTGTGCAACAGACAGAGAARGAGCAAAAACAGATGTCTTATCAGAATACCCAGAACTTACTAAGGTTCAGGAAAAGTTGTTTTGGTTTTGGACTGGAGTCTGCCATTTAGACAGTCCTGGCTTAAGCAACAGACCAAATATCTGCAGATGCTGGCTTTGTTGCATTGAGGCCAGCAGTGTCTAAAGCACATACTTGTTCATGAGTGCCATGCAGGTTAGCACAGGTTTTGTACACACTGCAGCAGCCACAGCCAGTTGTGCTTTTTATCTGCATACGTGTTTACATGTCCTTTGTAAAAGAAAAAAACAAAACAAAAAAAAACCAAAAAAAAACCAAGAGGAAATGGTTTCTCAAAGGAACAGAAAGTGTTCATGAGACGGATTAATTAGATAGGAGAAGACTTTTTGGTTAGGTTTCTCTTTGCTACAATGTTTCTCATCATAAGGCTTTTCAGAGAAGCCAACATCCCAGAAGCCCCGTGCTGACCCACAAAATGGGAAAGCTAATTTCAGGCCTCTGACAATTGTTGTAGTGGGCTGTCAAATGGAAGAATTATTCTGATCACAGTAGGTAATATTCACAATCTTTAAAATAAACATAGATTTTTTTTTTAATCTTATCCAGCTGTGGAGTACATATACTGAGTAATGTTCTTTAAGACGTACATAGTGTTTGTTACCATTGAGCCACCAGATACCAGAACAGATAGGTGTTCCASAATTATTCTTTCAAAGAACAGTCCAGAAAAGCTAAATGAGTACCTGCAGAAGAGTGCCAGGGGAATACTCTTCTTCTTCAAGAACAAGTTTAGAGCCATACCAAAAGGCTAATGCATAACTTAGAAAAATTATAAACCACATGTAACCAGTGAATAATCCCATTATTATTCCTTTTCGAATTCCCCAGTGCTGAGCAAACACCAGGTTCTTATCATATCTGTAGAAAGAGAGAAAGATAAAATGGAATTAAATCAATTTGACAGAAATTTTAAAATTATCAAAGACCATCAAAATGAGGCACCTTTGATGAATCAGCAAAATGTCCACACATAGGGTCAATACAGAATCACTCTGAAGGGAGACATCACTGCTGAAACCAGCAATACTCCCATCATCATGAAATCCTTGTACATTCTAGTGTAATAAGCACAAGAAAAGCCACACTCACTGCAGATACCTCACTATGGGGTTTAGATTTTTAGCAGAGTAACATGGAATTTGAGAATTTGGCCAAATTCCAGAGCACATCCTACAGCCATGTTATGCTTTTATAGAATTTAAGAGAAATTTGCAATATCAAGTCATGTCTTGCTGAAACTAATTCTTCTACTTAGCTTAAAATTACTCAGAGTTTTCAGATGTGGTGCAAAAGTGATAYATCAGACAGTGTTTAGGGAAATATTGGACAAATATTCCTACAAGTAAGAAAGAATTGAAAATAGTATTTCTGATGCTTTATTTCACTGGTAGACTGAATTATAAAACTAGTTTTGCATCCATTCCTTAGTCATCATTGTAGAATATAGAGATTTATTGCTGTGAATCCGATGTGCATTACAGCATTACATTGCTTCAGGGGAAAGAAATCAGAGACCTTACAGTTTGTTCAAACAAACCTTTCAACTTCTTTCTTCTCCCCACCGAAAGCAGCCACTGTTCTGATGGATGAGAGCACTTCATCAGCCACAGCTCCAGCTTTTGCATAAGCCTTTAATTCCCGGCCTGTGAGTTTAGCCACAGCCTACAAAAGCATRAGCAGAGCTGGTTACACCTGAACTGTAGGTACAGAAAAGGACCATGATAAGCAATGCTGGCTGTCACTCTGTGCTGGCTGCTCTGCATGAGGTCACCTCCTGCACCCCAAACAGGCTTTGATAAGCATGCTGCACACTCAGGCCTTCCAGTACTAGGGCATATGCCTTTGTAGCATATGTTTTACAACAGCTCTGCTGCAGGGAGTTAGAAAGAGCAGCTGACAACTCCTGCTTGCCCTCCCTCCCTGTCTCYGCTCTGACGGGGCTGAAGCAGATTGCAGGCTGAGGGATGTGCACAGTGGGAGGAAGGGGGAGCTTAAGTGCCAAAAGCAGCCCTTTAGCCAATGTGGCAGAGCCTACTTCAGGAAAAAGAGGTAACTGTAGTGGTGGAGGATGATAAAACAAATGGTTGCCCACCACTGTGCTTTGTTTCTTGGGCTGACAACAAACAGGTCCCTACAGAGCAGCCCAGAGAATACTGGATGCCAAAAACTTACTGAGACAAAAAAAAAAAATCTCAAATTAATGGGAGAAAATGTAGTCATGTACAATTGTACACAGAGATACCACATTGACTTGGGAATGAGATATCATTAGAAAGTGTAATGTGTCATTCTTTGCTTTCCCTCTTCAAATACCCTAYCCCATGCATCTATTAGCACCTTTTGAAGACAGTAAACCAGGCTAGATTGACCTTGGGTCTATTTTCTTCATAGTAAAAAACAAAGACTTGGGCTGGAAAGGCTTTATAATGAGGAAAYATTTTACAGGAGGTATGTCACTGGAAAGAGATGGATGCAGAGAAATAAGAATGAAAAGGGGGAAAATAACAAACATAAAGGGGAATAAGGTCAGAAACAAATTGCAAATGAAGGAAAAACATTTCGGGTTTTATTTCATTCCCTGCCAAGCTCCTACTCTACTACTACACAAGTCATTATTCATGTCATCTATTTGCAGCCAGCACAAGGTGCTAAAGGAGAGCTGGAAGACAAGAAATTCATCACAGTTACATTAGAGGTTTGATAGCAAAATGATAGCAAGCTGTTCCTGGTGTGAAAGAAATGAGATTGCCAGAGGGCTGAACCCAACAAGAATGCAGAAGATGAGCAGGAAYTGCCCAGCCCTGCTGACTGTGGGAGAAGAGGTGAGTGGACAGAGTATCCTGCAGTCTCCCTCTTCACTATCCTTCCCCTGTACAGTAACAGAAAGTTTTCAGGAAGTGGATGGAGAAGCAGAACAGGAACAACTGGAAGAAGATGCAGCAGYTTACAGGAGCAGGGACAGCTTGAGGTAAGTTTGAATAGTTGTTTTCAACTATTTTGTCTCTGAAATATTTATGCTCACCAGTCCTCTGTTGACTTTTGTTTTTGTTGTTGTTTTCCAGCGATGTTAACAAAATTTATCTCTCTCTCTCTATTTTTTTTTTCTCTCTCTATAAGTCTCTGAAACTTATCACCCAGAAAAGTTACTAATTTACAGAGAAATAAGTCCTATATCTGGCAACCATCTAAAACAGGTGTATAATAACAGAGGAGGTAAAGGCCAGCTTCTGATCTCAGCCATAACACCCATCCCCAGGACCCCAAGAAGGTACGCTTACCCATCTTAGAAGCAGGATTTATTATTCTGGGAATCAGAATAAACCAAGTGGAAGCAAAGCTCACACCCCTCCCTCCATCCCTACCCCATTAGTCAGTGCTACCATGACCATAATCTGCCTCCCTTGACTTTAAGGGGTGAAATCGACTTCACCAATCCTCACAGTTCTCTGCCATGATCTTCCCTGCTCAGCATTGCCCAACACGAATCTTTCACAATTCACTCACCAAGCCATAGAGAGCTGCTCCAACCCCCAGCAGAGGGCTGACKGCAATGATAACCAAGGTTAGTTTCCAGCCGCTGACAAATCCCAGKAGGAATCCACACACAAAGGTGGTTATGCGCTGGATGAAGATTGCTACTTGGTCAGCAATAGCCTCATTGATTTTGTTAACATCGCTGGAAAACAACAAAAACAAAAACAAAAGTCAACAGAAGACTGGTGAGCATAAATTTTGTTTATGTTGCCGGTCTTGGCCACATTTGTGTTAGTTGCTTTTCACTGGAGGGGGCCCTTCCTCATTCCAATCCTTTCACCACCAGCCCGTACAAAGACTCCACACTACAACGAGAAAACTTGATGTCCTTGCAATAGAGAAGGCTTTTAGGCATGAATACTGCAGAGAAGAGACTGTCCTCTCACAGGAAAAATTGTCCTGGCAGCAGTCTCATTCACTAGCTGGCTCTTACTACCATGTCCCAGCTGATTCAAAGGATGGTGCAGAGTCATGCCAGCTGGATGCAGCTATCTGATACAGGAAAAACAGCATAGTGATATTCCTCACATCATGGGGCACTGAGAATGCACCATCCTGCCCTGCTGAAGGGATAGCAAAAGGGAGGAGGGCTCTGATTCTCTTCTAGCTCCACCTTCTACCGCCGCCCGGTTCYTCTCTGCTCCCTACCAGAACTTTGCTCTCTAAAAGAGACAGAGGGTGGGGAAATCAAGGAGGGCTACTTTATRACTGAAGGCAGAGGGAAAACATAACAGTTCTATCACATGGAGGACAGTGGTGCAGCAGTTGACATCATTTAACCTCCAGGCAGTTTTGGAGTTCATTTGCTCACTCTTGTCAGCACAGAAAAAGTGTCTTAAAGCTAAACAGTCCTTACACYTCTGCTACTCTTGGCTACTACCTCACCTCTGACATCAGAACAACTKGGAACTCCTGGAATAAATTGTAGCAAGTGGCCTTGAAATTTAACGTGCAAAGTTGTAATCTTATCAATATGTCAAGTGAAATTACAGTCCTCTGTTGYAAGAGTGTTGAGTAAAAGAACATATTTATATTTCTTCAGGCAAATGCTGTTTGCAGTCAGGAAGCTTTTGTAGGCACAGGACAATCTTGTTCCAAAAGAAGGGAACTCTTATTTATTAGACAAATACATGCTTAGTTCCTACTTTTTCCAAAGAAATTCTTCCCAGAAACTAAAGCTTGCCATTTATTCTTCATGAAAAGAACACCCAGAAAGTAATAGCAACCAATGAGTAAAGGCAAATAMAATGCCTTCCCACTACAGGAAAGTCTCCTGCAAATGTGACTGTTAGGCAGGCACAACTGAGAACAGGAAGCCAYCTACAGTCAGCATATTCACCCCACAGCTGCCTGCAGCCTGAAAACAGGAACTACTGAGGAGCAAGCCTTAAACTCTGCTTTTTTTCAGGGCTAAATGTTTACCCAGGATAAGAAGGTTTTTCCAGCTGCCTAGGGACACTTTCTAAAGGTAAATGCTTATGTCATCTTTAGCAGAAGATTAAGCAAGGCTCTTTCCTCCTAAAATCCAACAAATGGTAAGTGTGCCCCTAATGTAATTTTCATTTCTGGGAAGTAAGAGAGGGTTTAAATCAACATCTGGACTCAGGGAGTGTGCACTAGCAGCCAAATTACAGATCACTCTGAAAGGACGCGGCACAAAAGAGAGGAGAGGACAACTGGAAAAAAACCCTACCCCAAAACCCATCCAACCATCCCATTCAAAAATTCACTGACAGACAAGGCATGAAAGGGAAATAATTTAACAGTTTAACAATTATGGTACTCAGTTCAAATATGGAGGAGCTAATCAGTCTGGTTGCTGCTCCCATGAACATAGCTAAATCTCTTCTAAGAGGTGTTTGTCAAATGCCTGATTACTGGCACTCTGCAGTGCTTGGAAGGAATTGTGCAATGTTTTCTGTATCATACGGGTTTTTTAGATTACTTACTCAGAAATTCGGGTGTTCAGTTCTCCTACAGATGTACAGTCAAACCAGCCTATATCCATTCGCATTATTTTTCTGAAATAAGCTTTCCTGATTTTCTGTATCTGACGAGCTGCAGACATAACCCAAAAGCAGATCTGGGAAAAGCACAAAGCAGCTGATAAATTGCAGTGAAAAGTCTTTCTACTCCCAACAAATCAGAAAAAAGCAATTTGGCTAGAATAGGAAAAGCTATTGATAAAATTACTATTCAGGTAAAATACATTCTGGCTAAATAGACATAATAGTTGTTTTGATCTTTATATAATCCAACAATTTTATGCAGCCTCTGTATCAAGCATTTTTCTCAGCTCTGATAGGATGAGAGGAGAGGCAAGTTAAATTACTTACCCTGTTACATGAATGCCATATGAACAATATTTTTTCCATCTACAACTGTAAGTAATACAGGGATGGCAGCCATCCTAYCTCAGYAAAATTCTTGGATAGTTTTCAGRAAGGAGATTGACAARTGATTTTTAMTATTATAAAAAGCTTCAAAGGCCAYGGACCCTTCAGCAGACTATGCAGGAATCATTCAAGCTTTTGACTCACTTCAGTCATAAAGACTGAACTATTACTACAGAGTATGTAGGGCACRATTCTTCTCCAGCATTAGTTTTAYACTAGTATTGTTCTGTCATATCTCTGTAATATAAACAGGACTCAACACAGCTGAGGTSCCTACTGGGAATCTGCAAGTCCTTCAGCTGTTATTTTAGGAGGGCATGTGGATTCCACAGTAGGCACACTTGAGCAAGTATTGCTTGTGGTGTGGGTACAATTGTCCTTTTACAAAGGTACACATGCAGAAATCCAAGGAACTCTCAGATTGCCAGAGTTAACGTGTTTCAGCAATAGAATGAGAACTGAAAGCATCTGTTCTGCTCAAATAAGTAGCTAAGCAGTCAAAACTAGCATAATTTAGATAAACTTAATTATTTAGTGATTTAAACTTTGAAATCAAAATAGAAAACAAAATACTGACTTGGAGGTATCCTAAMACAAGTATGGCACAACCAATTCCTGCATAGTATCCTGCAAACTTGGTCATTTCATGTTCAATGTCCAGCAGCCTGAAAAAAGAAAAAAAAAATGAGCAATACTGTTTCAAGTTTCTCACAGATTTCTATCTGGTGTTTCCTCAGGTTAGAGTCAGGTCAGATGCAAGTCAGTTTATTTTTCTAMCAGTGGCATTGTCTCCCAATAATGAGGCTATTGCTAGTGGCTGGTTTCTTTGTTCTGCGTGTTACACAAGGGTAGGGAGCTGGCAGGTACCAAAAAAATGCTCTGCCATCCTGGAGCAGCCCTGCAGTGTCTGGGAAAYGCCCCCAGACTGCGGAACAGCAAAGGTGAGAGCATTTCAGAGAAGAAACAAGTTTTCATTACATGTTGAATGTGCTTGCCTTGTGCCATTACACCAACTAATAACATTCAGATTTCAACTGCATTTTACAGAGAGAAGTGAGGGCTGCTAAAGTAAATTCAAATATTACTTTTTACCATAAACTTGCTAATTTGAACTGATAATTTTTGTTACTCAAGTAGGAATGCTAATTTACTTCTAATATCAGTGAAAGGCTTCAAATTGCTGCTTTTTAGAACCTTTGAAAGAGGTTGTTATAGATATAGTTGCCTTTAGAAAACTTCTTCGAAATATCCCACAGACAGCAAATTTTATTTCATTTACCCAAAATTTTGTACACTGAAATTTTAAGCCAAAAGGGAACACCAGGTTACGTATCAGAAGTCATTAATCTATTTTCTCTGATTACACTGTARGTARTAATGACTTCTGGTCATCCTGGTTAGGACTTAGTCACCTTTAGGTGCCTGCTGACTTCTGAGCAAGTWAGCTAAACTTCTGTCACAGAGAGAAATGAGCATTTCTAGAATGCARTTAATCTTAGCTTGTGGGGGATGTCTGAGGCAGATCAAAAGAACTGCCCCATAAGACTACTTGTTTCTTTCCATTAAATGTAATAAATGAAGTCTAGATAATTTGTTCAGATACAGATACCTGTTAAGGCCAAATTTGAACCTGTAACTTTTCCTAAGAATCGATTTTTTGGTGCATCTTTACAAGAGATCCAAGCCAACCTTCTGTCCCTCCAGATAATATTTCTAGCTCAGAAACAGGACTATGTAAMAAGAACTATGCCTCTTTTCTACCTTATGAACAGAAAATGTAAGATTTAGAGGCTGAACWGGACCTTCAATAGCAATGCATTTTCTGACAAGCTATGATAACAATGAGAAAGAAACAAACATACCCATTACTCACCCACATCTTATTGTAGCATTCTTTTCATTCTGATGAATAGTACCATTAATCCAYRCTATGGTGTTATTCACACATGTCTTGTTTGGGTCCTTCAGCTCTTGCATTTCAATGTCATATTCAATAAATGTGTCTGCCATTGCACCAAACACAAGCAACACTGCTGGTTGGGCTACTCCATGAACAATAGCACAGAAACTACCAGCAACCATCATTAAAATCTCCATAGATGATGCAAATCGAAACTAAAGAAAGAAAAAATACGGTTTCTGCTGAGAGACAGTCTTCATACTGGTTGCATCATTAATTAGGTGGATCAGCTAAAAACATTCTCTTTAAATTTCAGAATTATCTTCAATATAGAAAGAAGACAAATCTCTCTGTCCAATCTAATCTAATTACATCTGTGATTACAGCCTCATAAATTATTATGAGCTTCCTTTTAACATGTGAATGAATGTATTATCATATAACATTAATAAATCAATATCATTCCACATTGTCATTATTTCAGAAACTAGCCAAGAGATTAAGAATAGTAAGTATAATTCATATATATAGTCTACTTTGCAGATTTCCTGTGGGGACAGAGAGAGAGCAAAGGGAGGAAAAAGCCTTAGGGCATTATGTAGACCCTCTGAATAGAATTAGCCAATTTCTCAAAAGTCTGAGAAATTGTACTAGAAAACCAACAAAACATCTCAGAGCAAGTTCTCATAGTTAATATTCTAAAAGACAAGAAATTCTATTGAATTCCTACTGAATTTTAYTGGTAGGATTTCAGGCCAAAAGATYTGATCCTTAGAAGTTTGRCTTAGTCACAGCTATACMCCAAAACAACCTCARTGGTTATTGTCACTTATTCTGCACTACAATACACATCAAATATTTATAGACATTGCTTTCATTACCAGCTGAAAGAAGCCAACACGYGCAGTGTTCCCCTTCTTCTCTGACGACCTTTAACAACAGAAAACATAAAATTATAAACTTGTAGTTTAGCACTTATTTTATTCTATATGAAAAGTATAAAGAATTGAACTTAACTCACTTTTCATTTTTCTTCTCTATAAAAGGCTCTTCGTGTGTATAGAAATTTCTGGTAAAAGGATAAGATTGTACATTATTACTTTTACTCTCTTTGTTTCTTCTTTGAAATGACATTTTATTTGAGATATTTTGCCTCAGACTACAAAAGATAAGCTGTTTGTTTCAGATTTCTTTGGAACCTGTGATTTGATGGTTCTTTTAAATTTTAGGCAGGGACAAGAATGGAGGTTAGGTTAAAATTGTCTAAAGGTTTATACTTTGTTCCATGAGCAGCTCCTCAAAACACTGTTGCTATAAYGTGAGTTCTTTGAGGCCAGCTAAAKAAAAAYCTACTGCCCAAAATTGCTGGCTAGTCCTTTCTTTAAGACAGAGAAAKGTCCTGTTCCCATTCCTTCTTATATGATATTGCCTGATTAGTCACACTGCCATAGAGCAGTAGAATCTCTCACCCTATCATAGCTGKTTTTTTCTTCAGTGCTTACATTATRTGTGATCAGTTCAAATCAAAGGGACTGATTGCCCTGTTATGGATGGGATCCATACATAGCWAGGGATCAGCAGCAGCTGTGCACATTCAATGATGAATAGGTAGGGATATTCTATTTGTGGTGGGTTGTTTTGGTTTGGTTTTTAATGAAGCAATTTAATTCAATCTATATTTGTCAAAAAATACTTCCAGAAACCAGATCTTAGAAAGCCTAAAGGAAGCTTTTCTTCAGGTATGTAGGATCATATGTGTGTTACATGTGAAAGTCCARCTTGGGTTTCAAGGTGCAAAGACAYGGTAGACCTTTAATAAKGGGCTAGTGYTTTCTTACATGGGCAACCTGACAAGGAGAAAAATTAGGAGATGCTCTAGTTTTCCTACTCTAGGGGTAGCTCCCAGACTGGGTACACTGTGTCAGAAAGAGCTGGCTCSAATTCTAGCATTAAGTTGTCAAACCTACTACAGAGCTGTCCAAAAGTCTAGGAAGGAGGAAGCTCTAAATCCCAATCAGATCTCTGATAATAGGTGAAAGTMAAATTCTTTAAATCATCCCAGCTTTTAACTACCCAGAATTCAACATTTAAATCTTAATATCTAAGATAATTCCTTTTACTTTAAAATCTCACAGTTAAGCTTTAAGAGAAATTAATCAAGATCGATTAAAATTCCTGCAAAAGTAATTTTTCAAACTAAAATCACATAAGAAAGATAAATTTGAATATCAAAAACATTTTCAGAAGGAAGATCATRTTGATGGCATTTATGTTTTTAAAGGTTTCTAGGACTGCTTTGGTCTACCTGTTCCAGTTGTATCAAATAAGGCAGTTCAACTGCTAGAGAACAGCTTTTTTTAAAAAATAAAAATAAAAATTCTGTCGATTTGATCCAATGACATWAAATTCTTTGAATATTCCTAGAAATATTGATTGTTCCATTAGTGTACATGACTTACTCTGATTTCTTGAAGCCGTTACCTGTTATGGAAAATAAATGTACAGTCTAGTTAATGATTATTGTTAAAGTACATAATCTTATTTATACATGTGAAACATAAACTCTAGAATACCATAGGATCTGATCATTTCTGAGTTATAAATATCTTATTCTCACTAGTACATATAGCCAGGATGTGGTTTACACTAAGCATTCTTCAGGACATTTGCCAAAAGTAATTTTCATTGCAGGCAGTTTGCTAATATTCAGCTAGCTGTCGTGGGCACTGTCTCTTTGAGGATACTGCCATACTGTCACTCCATGCATGCTCCCTGGAAAGAGGAGTGGTAGCTCTTCAGTCTTGCCTGCCAACAACTCAAACTCCAAACCCTGTGGAAGAGGGGCAGTTGTAGTCCTGGGTAGGATGAACTTGTCACACTGATGTCTTCTCTTGGGACATTGTCTAAGGAACCACAGCTTAGAGAAACRGAATCCTACTACAAGACATAATTACATTGTAGGACAATTCCTTAGTCCCTAGAAAAGGTCTGGATTTAGCCCCTTTCAAAAGATTCTGTGAAGGACTTAGTAAAGCTTTGGGAAAGATACTGTAGCAGTTCAACAACCTGCTCCTTAYAGACTGTATTTCCAAGGAAACTGAGGAACTGGAGGCAAACTCACTTGATAGGCTAAAAAAACCCAAATGTCAAAAGAAGAATAGTCTTTTGCCAGTAGATGGTCTCTTGCAAAAATCTCTTAACAATTTAAAGCAGCAAGTGTGTAAAACAAACTAGCAGACAAAAAACAACTCCTCAAACCAGCAAGACAAGTCTAAGCAACCCAGGAGTTCAGTGTCTGTAAGAGATGAACAGTTTTCTGTCCCAGAAGTTGGACATATCTCCTTTATCTGTAGTGCAATTTAGCTTCCATTACAGATTACTGTTTTGCTTTCCTTTGTACTTTATTACTTTATGATCACACTCTTGTTTGTTTTTTTTTGTTTGTTTTGTTTTTCTGAGGTCTTACAAATAGAACTCAAAATATTTAGCAGTTTCTCTTCATGCTTCTCCTTGTCTCTTGCTGCATTTGGACTGACAAAATGGAAAAATGCACATTGCAAAGGAAAAATGGAAAAAAGGAGGACAAGCTCTGATGAGAAGTGGGAATGCAGATCTTCACTTMGAATTAGCTCATAAGAATTCTGCCTGATATATGAATGACTCCAAATATGAGTGTTTGCTGGAAGAAACAATGGAAGACAGCACTTTTTACTTCTTTTTCTTCCTCAATAAAAGCCTTTTACTTGTACAATGAAGCACCAAGTGTAGAAAAGATACCTGTGTAGCTACCTTGAACTTGGTTAGTTGACCTGTAAAGATAGTCCMTGAGTAGGGGCTATTATATATAGTTTTATACAAAAAGTTGTTTTGGGGGCAGCATACTTGTGACAGCAGGTACCTCATAACTCTATTTATTCCACAGACTATTTGCTTTGTATTCTGTAGACTATTTGTTTCACTTCAACCACCCACCACCTATTTTCCATGMTTTATAACATAAGGAGGTGACTGAAGAAAAAACTTCTTACATTTTCCATCTGAGTCAAAAGCATAGTTATCCTCTCCCAACCTCTTGATGCTACGCAGAACAACTGGGTCAGACATGATGATAATTTAGTTCAATCAGAAGTCCTGAAAAGAGATGGGGGTTGGGGATGGGGAGAGAAGGAGCATCAGCATACCTTAGTCTGTGAACATAGAAAAATACTATGTTAAACTGTTGCTTACCTCAGTTTTGYCCTCAAGATCCCGGGACAATAGCACTGATTACAGCACAAGTTATAACAGATGTCACTGACTCAGTGAAACTACAGAGCAGAGAAACACCTCAGAGAATGCCCAAGAGATGTGTGATTAGATCCAGCCAAGCAGTTCCTTATGAGTGGGAAGGATTGAGAAGCATCTTGGTTTTGAAATTACCCGAGGATGAAGGAAAAACACCACTCCTGGATAAACTGAGGCAACAGAAGGACCTAGTCCAGTGGCTAAGGATGCAGGTGTGACTTTTAATAATAATTTTAATAATTTCACTTCGCATAATTACTCAACCTTTCATTTTTTGTTCTTTTTCTCTTCAATTTGGCTTTCAAGAACTGCTGACTCCCAGCCAAACCCTTCTCTTTTTATCCTTCCTGTGTTTTATTTATACCTCTCTTGGCATTGAAATCAAACATCAATAAGACTGGAAAGACCAAACTCTCTTGATTAATTCTAAGCATYTAATGCATAGTTTACTTATTCTTATTTCATTTTAACTAATACTTATCAAAGATGCCTAAAGCATCTAGCAATTAGTGCTTCAGTATCATTCTTGCTAACAWATTTTTCCTAATGTATAATCTGAATCTTACTTCTTGTGTATTCTACCAAGCAGATGAAACATAATGTTGCTTTTCACTTTTAATTAGGTTGTATTTATTCTAATAATACCAGAAAGTCTCCCTCTCCAGATGAAGAAAGCAGCTCACTCAACTTCCCTTGCTAGGGTGTATTTCTTAAATATCTGAAAATTTCCACTGGTCTCCTGTGGATTCTAGCACATCTTTAATCAGGTCATGAGTTCACAATAGCACTACAGCACCAGTCTTACCAATACCAGCCAAAGGAGAAAGATTATTTCACATCATGGATTATGTTCCTGTTCAAGCAACCTAGTCTGTCATTTGGGTTTTTAACAAAATTATCACGTTGTTGTTTCACATTCATGTAATCCACCACAGCCACTAAATTTTTGGAAACAATCTGCTATGGAGCCAATAGCTTTCTAAACTGTTTTCACATTTGATTAATTCTGCCTGCAATTGTCCATAATTAACATTCTTCAGCCCATTTTATCTGTTTGTTAAGGGAATTTTGATTTCTAATCCTCTTCAGGAATATGTGCAAAACACACCTGCAATTTTTCCTACCTTTATGTTACAATCAAATTTAATAATTATATTCTCCATTGTATAATCCACATAATTATCAACATTACTGTATTATACCATAAACAAGACAGACCTCTGCAGAACTTCATTCAGTACATCCATTCATTGGGCACTGGTTCATTGAATGCTACTCTATCCATGAAGTTTTTCTTGTCTAAAGGTTATGATGAGCAGAGACAATCCATTCATCTACTGGACAGTAAACTCTGATCCCCTCACATTTTTAGACTCCCTAAACTGTGACCAAATTGTCTCCTTAAGTAAATGTGTAAAGACAAAGAACCAATACAACAGCAAAATGTCTGGCCAGGACTAGAATAGACACAACATAAAGGCACAGAAGCTTTTATGTAATCCCCATATACAAATGTTACTTTTCCAATAAAATTATGACTGTCCCATATTTTTGAAAGGAAATATATTTTCTATTTTATCTAAAGCTCAACACATCAAATACTATCCTGTTCCATGGGCATCATTCATTACCTTACATAAAGAGATTAGTATGGCAGATTAGCAGGCTGCATTAGATTATTAAAATAACCTTCCACAAGGTTTGAATGTTTAATGGGAATCATTTAGAACATCTTGAAAAATCTGCTTTTAAAATGATTGAGATAATAGAAATCAGAGATAACAGAAGGCAAAAGATCATCCCATCTACCCATGAGTGTGCAAAATACAACTTGGTAGCAGAGAATACCTCAAAAACTTAAGTGAAATAGCATCTTACTCTAGGCAGTTACAGTATGRTTGCTGGATTTTTGAGAAAAAAAAATCTTTGAGGAATGCAAAATCCAGATTTAAATAAGTAATATTTGAAAAATGCTAACAAAGGAACACATCCTCTAAATGAAGTAACATTAAGATCTGATCCAAAGCCCTTTGAAATCTATTTCARATCACCTCTTTTTCAGATCATATCTTTATTTAACATAAAAGGGAGTGGAGGGAGGGGAGAGAAAATATCAATTAAAATTRGCCCTGGAAGCACTATCCTTCATGTTTCTTTGAAGTTAGGTTCCTCACATATTAGTGACAGCATCTATGAAGAAATACACATTGCTTCAAAATAGAACTTTAACGTCTTGTTCTTCAAACAGTCTCATTAAAAAAAATTAAAAATTAAAAACAAACAAACAAAACAACACTAACTGTGCAAAGGGAATGCAGTTGGAATTAATTGCAATTGTCCCAAAAGAAAACATACAATACCTTTCMGTTCAGGAAGTGTCATCAGTTAACTCTGAAATATTAAACAGGATAAATTTATTACTCACCCKTGGCTGTGAAAAATCATAGAATCATAGACAAATAGCAAGGACCCTGTTCAATTAGTCAGTGAAGCACCCAACCATTTTCCAGCATATTTTCATTATTTTAACCCATCTGTCAGAACTGAATCTTTCAACTGGGCATTGGCTATTTGCACCTGGGTCAATARCCGTGCAGTCACAATGTTTTCAGTTCATTGACTTCTAATGGAGTGTTTAAATTTGACTAATGCAATCTCACAACACAAAGTCAGGGCACTTGGAAAATAATTATACATAAGGASACCAGACAGTTCTCTGGAAAACAACTCAGAGTGAATGCATGGGAAGAATTGTTATAGCATTATTTTATCAGCACCTTTATTTGCCAGACAATAATTTTGTACACTCCTGCCCCTGATAAATTCAGATTAAAAACTTGCTCAAAAGCTTTGTTTTCTAAGTCTGCCCCTCTCCACATGGCTTCTAATTTTTTAAGTGTTTTCCTTTGAAATTAAGATTTTACAGCATGGAAGCTCCTGAGTAATAGTGAATTCTCTTTGGAGATGAGCTTTCCATGGATTTTTCAATAAGGGACACTGATGAGGAAAGTGCTATGACCTCAGACAATATCACTACATAGCTTCAAGAGAAATGGCAAAAAGGTTTTATTTCTTTTCTGAAATCAGTACTCTACAGAGGGCCCTGACTGATAGGACAAGATAGAAAGGCAGAGTCTTAATCATAGTCACCGTCAGCAATCCTCAAGTCTTCTGCTCTCTCAAACATTCTCTGATAAAGCCTCATGCCCAAAAGTGTGTCACGATTAAATGTAGCTGCCCAGAAATCCAATTTTCCTTGTTTAGCATCATTACTGTATTCACACTGACAGCAGAACTCCGTGCAAACCTGGTGTCTTCTGCTGCTATCGTAACAAAAAGAAGTCTCCACCTATAGCACTGTACACAGCCCAGCTTTGAAAATAACACTGTCAGAGGTAACAGCACAGTGATAAYCATTTTGTTCACCACAGCACAGAGCCAGAGAAAAACAGTTACTTGCAGTGCAGCGCGTTGCAGGTACTTGAGTGGGAGAGTAAAGCCTGGACGAAAAATTATACAATAGCATAGAACTCTGCTTTATTTCATTCACCTCTGACAGCTTCTCCAGGCCAAAGGCAATGCAATGCCTTTGCTTTTCAAGGTACTTGAGCGGAGCTCACATTTGCACACAAAATCATTCAGCATCTTCAGACAAGACTTGGCTTGACAAAGACAGAATATAATTTTAGCTTTACACAAATTACTTTGGTCCCCCCATTTAACAACTTTGCTCATTTAAGCATTCAGAAACTGTGTGTAAAGTCTGTTTCAAACTGCTAATGAAGCAGATTAAGGCAGTGATGAATTGGAGCTGAGATCATAGGCTACCCCAATCCTTTTGAAGGGCTCTGCTCCCTTGTAAACCTCTGCTTTTCTCAAATCATCCTTACAAATAATCCTKAAGATGAATAAATTCCAACTTCATGACATCAGCCATAAAAATTAATCTATGCTGAAAAATCATCCATCTGTGCAGAGGAAAGGGGAGAATATAAAGCCCACAGAGTCACCTTCCACTTTTGACACCTGTTAATGGAAAAACTAGCAAAATCCACTCCATCTCCTCAAGTCCTCTTGTACTTTGTTTCCTTCTGATGTTCTGAGAAGAAAAAACTCAGTTTTTCTTCCTAGTGTCAGTCCTTCAGAGAATGAAGAACTAGCCACTGAAATAAACCCAACAGAGTGGGACTTCAGTAAATCAAGGAGACCAAGGGCAGACGCTCCCATCCTCGAATTCTCATAGAGGACACATGCAAAGTCTCTGAAATTTGGTACATTGCAGATACTGTTAATTGATTAAATATGAGCAACACWGCCAGAACAATTTCCCTCTCTCATGGTCTGAGCAGAAGGAAAACATTTTGCTTACAGCTCGTATCACTTTAATACCTCTTTCTATAGTTMGCCCCTCACCATCTGCTCTCGGAAATTACCAATAGCAGGACACGCACTTACTTATCCCATTGATCCCAACCAAGTCTGGCAACCAGCCAGGATTTTTTTCTCCCTTCCAAATACTTATGCAAACAAAAATAGCAGCGATAGCAAAAACATTTCTTAAAAAAAAAAAAAAATCCAAAACAAAACACAAAACCAAAAGCCCCACTATACATTTTAAAAGCAAACTAAAACTTTTATAACAAAATTAGGTGGCTGAACGAGTTAAAATAAAAAAAATTCTTTCAAAAGGACATCTTYCAGAGTGCTTGCCCCATGCTCTGGGCAACCAGCCCCACTGGTCACCTCACCTGTTCCTGCCAGAAGCTGGCACATCCATGTGAGCTTGCCTCTCCCCTTTCCCAATCAGTCCTGAATGCCACCAAACAAATACCTATGGGGCTTCTCACAGAATGCCTCTTATCACTCTCCCTCCTGGACACTACAGAAAAATATTTTTCTTTGTTTTTTGGGTTTTTTTGTTTCTTTTATTAATTTTTGGTTTGTGGCCCCTATCAAAAATAATAGGTAGATTTTTACATTGCCAAGTTGGACCACTGTGGACAGACTGGATCTGTCAGTCTCCCTGTCAGCTGGAGAGAGAAACAGACTGAAAAGCACTCTAACTGAAAACTTTGTAATTTCAGCACTTTTATTAATTTGATATAAAGTCCAACTGCTGATTAAAGTTCACAGAGATCAGTTCAAGTCTCATGTTTGTAGAGAGGTCTGCTGTCATGCCAGAAACAAGCCTTTTCCTTCAGCCCAGCTAAATTTGCTCTTATTTTTGTTTATTGACCAGATTACAGATTAAGCCAGAACTCTGTTTTGTTTATATTGATTTACTAATAGCCATTATAGCTAACGTAGGATGTGATGAAACACAGTTCTGCCTCCTTCTCCAGAGGGACTGTTTTCAAGCTGCCTCTGACCCTGGGCCCCTGGGTTGCTGCCATGAGCTTCAACAGGCACGAGGTGCAGCTCCCTGGCCTGGCTGGAGTCSCAGGACAGGCAGGGGACAGGAAAGCAGAGCCTCTGTGCCCAGGAGGGCAGCTCTGCACAGCCTCCAGAAACAAGGCTTGCCCTGGCACTGATGAGCAACAGGCAAGGACTGCCCAGATTGCAAACCAGCTGGAATGGGGCAACTCCAAGCAGAGTAAGGGATATTATAGAGAGAATGGTCATTTTAATGAGGTTTGCTAGAGAAGGAAAGGCAGCCCCTGTGCTGGGTCTGTTACATATGCATATACATGCCAAGAGAAAACTCTCCTTGACCTAAAGGAGCTCTGAAATACTGCACAGGGAAGGCTGTTACCTGGTGACTTCTTCATACTTCCTTCACTGCTGATGCTGCAGAGGAAGTGAATAAAATTGCATCTCTCAATTGCAGCTTTTGCAAATGCTGGGTAACTTCCAGCCAGCACAAGAAGCTGCATTTCACCAGAATACATATTTGTGTTTAGCACCATGAACAGCCATGGGGCTTGCAATAAAAACTGAGATATATTGGACTTTCCACATCAGAGCAGAAAGCAGATGTACAAGCAGAAAATAAAAGCACTGATTCTGTTACTATTATTACTCTAAAAAACATGTCAGGTGATTGCAATTTCCTTCCAAAATAAGCTTAGCCAAAGGAGAATTTGACCATAGTAAGTGCAACTTACTATGCAAAAAGTTGCATTTTGCCCTGCAGAGATGGATTGTCTGTAAGCAATCTCTGTAAAGTTCTGTACTCCTTTAAATTTATTTAAAATGACTGTTTTTAGTCAATTGCATTAGGTATCTCCCGTTTTCCAGGCCAAGAGTGCTGATATAGAATCTAAAACTGAACTTTTTTCTCTTAGTGGAATTTCATCCATCATCAATAGTTACTCATAAACTCACTATTAGGTCAGCTGGAGTATAATCCCAGATATGCAGGCTCTTCCCAAACATATTTTGCAGTATTGATGTTTTCACACAGCTTGAGCCTCAGTTCAGCAGATGAAGTGCTCCAACCTGCACCCTCCTTCCTGTGCTCAGGGACCACAGGCGAACACCCAGAGCCTGCTGGTGCAAATTTCTTGCTTCAGARGCAAAGAGGCAGTCCTTGCTACCTTCTTCCCTGAGAGTTCAGCCCTGACAACCAAAGGTTTTAGTAAAACAAAGCATTTTTCTGGCTAGTATTACTGAAATATGCACAGTAATGGGAAAGGTTCCTGCTTGCCTTGCTCGACCTTTGGTTGCCTGTTGGCCTCARTCTCACTCTTATATCATCAGTTCTCATTTCTAGCCAGGAAGAGGAAAAAAAGGCAAGAGAGTTTTCCTCAAAATACCATGCCACATCCACACCTTATTTTACTTGACATTTGACAGGCGTGTGTTCGTTACCTTTCACGGAAGAACACCTCACTAGCRGGATGTTTTATACTGAAGACCAAAACTTACTGGGAAAATTCCAGATTTTAATGCTTTCTGAAATGCTAAGCATGTTCTATTAGCTTTCTGAAATAACTTTCTGCAGCTCAAAAGCAGTTTGCTGGGGAAAAAAAAAAACCCACAAAAAAAACCAAAAAGCAAACAACAACAAAAAAAAGTGACAGAGAAAGAAAAACTCCTTTTGTTTTTCTCTCCTACATTTGCATGGCAAGGGATTGCTCCTACAACAGCAGAGCCCCTGACCTGACACTGAGCAATGTTTCCCTGCAACAGGTTTTGCATGCTGTTAGAGGGCTGTTCTGTGGTCATTTCAACCTCTCTGTAGAGCCTGTCATTACAGTCAGGAGAGACAAGGCTATGCAGGCACTCCTGCCAGGCTTGTCCTGGAGAGGAAATCTTTGTCTGTTGAAACCACCTGTTGAACCCCCAAGTCTCCAGCAAGCTGCACACATCTCCTGACTGCCCCAACAGTGCTGAAAGTATGGTAAGAACCAACACTACAGCCTGTGGCACTCTAGGGTGGCAAAAGAAGCAACAATTTCCAGGCTCAAGTYAGAAGGAGCAGGGARAGAAACTGGAGGGGGAAGAGCTGCYCACCATGCAGCTCTGCAGAGGATGAACTAAAACCTCTGCAGTTCTTGTCAGGGAGCAGCCAGACCAGCTGTCACTAGCCAGTCKGGGACAGGCTGCCATTGCCATCATCCACTCAACTCTATGGGCAAGATCACTGCCAGCTCCATCCTACTGCTTTACTTGGTTTCCCCACTTTTAATTTCCTAGTCATTGAGTTCATTTCAAATAAATTTTCACAAAAAAAGCTTATTTATCCGTATTGCTGTCGGGAACAATCTCTGCCCAAGCCTCCTCACTTACTGCAGCATCTGGCACCACACAGCACTGTGAATGAAGAGATATATAGAATGGGGAAAAGAAATTCTGCTGCCATGTTTATGCAGTAGTACTCAGAGCTGGATCAGAAGTGCCCACCAGACTCTGGGCCAAAGACTAAGCCAACAAGCCACCCAGCAATAATATGTCAGGATCTGTGCCCATTCAAACCGTAGAGATTCCATTTGTACCGCTTGTAGTATTTGAATTTTTATCTGAGAAACATGGAAATTGGTTTGTTCTTAGTATCAAAAGCCTGCCCCCAGACTAGTCAAAATAATTTAATCCCCGAAAGTTTTCATATATGAAGATATATCTTAAAAGATCAAGTCATATCAACAATAACTCGCTCACATGCAGAAGGSTGAGGTCTGAAGCAAGCTCTATTAAATCAACAGAAAGACTCCTGCTGGTTTCAAGACAAAGCACAGATCAGTTCTTTCCAGCTCAGTAGATTAGTCTCCTTAATGAGTCTTGACAGCCCCGAGGCTCTTTAAATCACTATATATAGCCAGCAATGCTTATACAACATAGGTAGGCAAGGCAGGCATACAGCATAGCCTGAAGATTAATACCAAATACATCCTTCAAGCAGACAGATCACAGCACATGTAATTCCCAATAGCAGGCAGAGGGGCCCTCCTGATGTGTGTCAAATCAGGAAAGTACCAGCAGATACAGAATTTACTATGAGATTTTTTTTTTTAAACCACCATGCAGGCCTTGTTCCACAAGCTTAGGAGCAGCTCAGACTGTTTCTGTGTTCAGACAGCAGAAATAACCAGTGAAGGCAACTCATGAGCACCTGGAGGTACGGACTGAGCCTGCAGATGTCTCCCCAGAATGTGAGTAGAATTTGTGTCTATTGTTACAGTGAGCAGTACCTATTATATGCATTTGCAGGATAGCTAAGAGAGCTAAGCATTTGTCTTCTAGTGCACAGATAAGGGAACGTGCAGCCCCTTCTGTTCTACAGTAATTTTAACAAGTGTTGCTTATCTAAGCACCTAGAGGTCCTGAATAAAATGCTAACTCAGAAATATTCTTCCCAACTTCTGGAATTTTTCCCTACTTCAATTTTCAATTAGTGGGTCAATGACATAAGATTTTAAATGGTTTTGTTTTCCTGATGCTTTTACCGATGCTGTGGTAAAAATATGAAGTGCAAGCCATACAAAGAAGATGCAATCATGCTGAAAAATCAACCTCACTGTACCCGAYTACATTCATCTTCCTACAAAACACTGTGTAGGAGAGTTCAGAGGTGTATTTCTTTTAAGGTGACATATTAATGAAGACCTTAAGTTGTCTCTCAACCACCAAGTTAAATTATCACACTGACATATTTACACAGCATAAAAAAGCACTCCTTTTTCAAAGGCTTGAAACAAAAGTGCAAAGCTCTGCATGTGCAGGAATAGCTCACCTAAGAGTGGGAGATGTGATGTGTTTGTGCCTGCCTATTTATTCAATTAATTAACTGAAGACTAGGGGGCTTGTAGCTATGGCATGATGAMTGATAATTAAAGTTTGTGCTTCCCAGGCTCTTGAGATGGAGGCTGGATGATCTCTCAGTGCACTGCCTGAGACATCTAAACCTTCCATTGAGTGCTACATGAATGCTCCTTCTGAAGAACCACAGCCTCTAAATTTCCCCTTAGCAGCTCTTCCTCAGGCCTGGCAGGTCACTCTGCCCACTACAGGGAACCCACTTCTGGAGTTTTGCACTGCCTGCACAGTGGTGGGTGAAGGAATCCAAAGCACACTCAGAGCCCAGACTTCACCCCAACAAAATTCTCTGGCATAAGCAAACTTGCTGTGGCAGTAAATCAGTAACACCCTCCTTCAATATGGAGTCTAAGTGTTTCAGTTTCCTTTAGTGCAGAGAAGCAGAGGGATGCTGTGCTTTGCAGTCATCTAAGGAGCTTAAAGGGCTCTTGCTGCTTCTCTCTAAAATCAATTGCTTTCACAATGGCACTTGGGGCATGAGAAGCCAAGCTTTATCACACGAGTTATCAATTTGCCTGGCAAATATCAAAGTTTTGATGGAAAARAGAATTTGCCTTTAGCTATTTACTGACTACATTATTAATCTGAATTCAATATTTATGAAGACATGTCAATACTCTTGAAATGCCATGCTGAAATTTTCTCTGCAAACACACCGTTTGCCACTCCATGCAGCTATTTCAAAATCAGCACGATCATGGAAGCCAAGTGGCTTTTTCCGGCTTTTTTAGAACTGCACAATTATCAAACAAGAAATACTTTAAATATTTTGGGTAACATCACACATCCAAAGAACTAGAGGATTTTCATGAAAGAAAATTTTCAACTGAGACTGGTCAAACACTCCAGGACTCATCCACAGAGTCCAGTTTCAAATTTAGTTTGCTTTCCAGTAGTGCAAGCTCACTCTCCACTGCTTCTTCCTTACAGCACAGCCAAGGAAGGAAGATTTACAGTTCCCATTTTCAAKTAGGTTAATCTTTTTCCCAAAACTTTAATTATTTTGTTTATTTTTGTGTTGGAAAAAAGGCAATGTGAGTCCTAAAGTATATATATCACTGCACTAACTTGCTGAATACCGTGGTGGGATTTAGTGGCCTGGGGTTACCAGAGCCTGCTGATAGCAGCTCCTCTCTTTCTTTGTGTTTAGCTCTGCTCCAGATTCTAAATGAGCAGTCAAAGGAAATGTCATTGCCTGGCACATCATTGCAAATGGACTGGGGGGATCTATGATCAGTGGCTGCTGCATTCTGTTTTCAGATTTTATTTTACAGCATGAAAGCCTAATTAGCCTGAGTGCTTTCACACAGTTGTAATGGCATTTTGTCAGAATACACTCTGAGTCCTCTCAGAAAATAATTGTCATCGACCCAGCGAAAAATTACAAAGATTATTTCAAAGAGCACACATTCGGGAATAACGTAATCTTTGCCAAAATTAACAGACATTCACAGCAAGAAAACCAAGTCTAAGCAGAGTACCTGAGCTAGAGGGCCAATCAACCTCAARACAACAGTGAGCTGGGCTGCTAAAGGAAGCAATGCAAACCCCCCAAAAATTCAGTGGAAGGCCTCCTGTAGACAGCAGCAGAAGAAGAAAACTCTTGTCTGAATATGTTTACTTAATGTTTTAAAATCGAGCATTAGTCAATAGCTCAGAAGTTCAAATTAATGGCTACTGAGGCACCACTTATGTAAAGATAATTTAGTGGCAATGAATGTTGTCACTTGTTATACTTTATTAGCTTTGTAAATGATTTAATTATTTAATGAGAGTTCAACATTCATTCACTATCAGATTCTCAGAGTCCTTCCATACCTACTTTAKGAGGTGACAGCAAAATTTAGAATCAGAATAAATCCAAATCAGTCCATGGACTCAGCAGAAACAAGARCAACAGACAGGCTTTAGCAAACCACATAATACTTTGGGCTTCCTTTAATATTCATGTCTTGAGATGGCAAGAATGTTACACAAAAGGCATATTTTTAAAAGTGTCATATTTTAAAGGTGAGATGTCTGCACCTCTACATATATTTCAGTAACTAAAGCCTAGGTGACTCCTTAGCATCTGCAAAAAAGTTTCTCTTGGCAGGATGTCTGGAATATGCTTATTGGATGTCCCATAAATATTAACTTTAATTAATTAATTCGATTTAGTTMTCATAAAAATTGAAAATCCAAATGAAAATTAGTAATCAATTATTAAGAATTTACATGCAAGAACTGTATTATACATTTATCAAAACATTTTGTAATAATAAGCAAACAGTATCCTCCCCAATAGTTAAGAAACCTTGAGTTTCCTCTGTGCTTTTGTAAAAAATGTTTCTGAGGCCTACATCTCCATGTATTTCCACATTTCTTTATACAAACACTCTTCCTATATAATATGTTCTACTGTGCTGAGTGTCACTGCTAAACAGGCAACAAGTGACGAGTCAAGCACTGCTCCAAAGTCTACCTTGTCTGAGTGGCAGAGAGCAGAGCACTGTCTGTCACACAACACCAGACACGTCACAAATTACTCATCAGATCCACCACTGCAGCTTACACTGCTCTGGTTGTTCTTGGGGTCACTCTGCTTCCATGTCACAGATTAGAAAAGCAGCCTGAGTGCCATCATGCAAGTGGTCAAAGAGAATCATCCTTTTTCCCAGGGAAATTTCTCTCCAGTTTCAGCACAAATAATGACCAATGTCCAAACAACAAAACTCAGACAAACAACCCAGACAACAAAACCCAGACAACAAAACCCAGATTCTACTGTCAGAACTGATAAGGTCATTCCTTTCATTCTGAAATGTCCTTAAAGGACTACAAAGTTTGGTCAGCAAAGCTTGAAAACAGAGGGAATCTTCTGAAAAGAAAGCTAAGGAAGGTTCTGTCAAAGCATACATTATTCATGGATCCCAATCACACTGTGACAAAACTACTCCTGCTCTCCACTAATATACAGTGATCTGGAAGGATATCAGTCAGAATTAAAGCCCCTTACAGAAGTTATGTCTCAGGAAGTGGGAGGGTTGCCTGAGCACATTTGCTTCATTTCACTTCTACATCATTAACTTATCTTCTTGTAGCTCTCACTTTCAGACTCTCTGCAAATAGCAATTTTGGCTTCCATATTTTCTATTGTCATTTACTGGCTCATCAGAGACAGATACAGAGTGGGTAACCTGAATGGAAAGCATGTCTTCATAATGGGCTGTGACACAGGACTTGGAAACTCACTGGCTAAATGGCTYGACAAAAAGGGATTTTGTGTCATTGCTGCATGTGCCACAGGAAAAGGAGGCCAAGAGCTCCAGGCCTGCTCCTCACTCTCATTGAAGACAGTGAATCTGAACTTAGCAGACTCCAACAGCATTGCCAGAGCCGTGGTGTTTGTGACTGAACAGACAGCTGGCAAGGGTAAGTAACAAGGCAACTTCTCAGAAAAATGATTCCATRTAACCAACTCTGGTCTAGCAAAAACTGCGATTGCCCCTCAATCACTGCAGAGGTCATTTTCATCTTACTGATGAAACACACTCACTCTTCATTTCTGTCATTTCTCAGTTCAAAGATATTCTCTCCAGCAATGCTTCCCCCTGCTTTCACCAACAGGTGCCTAAAAATCGAGTTGTTCAGTCTGTTAAAACCAGATAATTCCCAGGTATGTTTTTCAAACGCTTTTTGGTGCATTTGAAGAATTCCACCTTCAGGGGGAGTAAGGTACTAAATGGGACCAGAAAATTTTTTTGGTATATTCAGCCCACTCAATTAAAAATGGCCAATGCGGGGCTTCTCCAGCCGTCCCCTAGTAAACAGAAGAGAATATTTTTGCTTGGCTGAATAAGTCTGACATTTGCATTGTACACAAAATTGCACTAAGTGTAACAGTTAAACATGCAATTTTAGCTAGTTTTCTTGAAGTTGTTTACATAGGTAGCTCTCACTACCACTGTCATATGCCTTTGAGCACTCCTATGAAAGAGGAAGCACTTAACCTTAGATACCTATGAGGCTTCAGTGATGGRTTTGGCAAAGGGTGCTAAAAAGACCTGCATGGTAAATATATGCAAGCATGGCAAAACACATTTATCAGCACTGATAGCTCAAAGTTTACCAAAGGGAATCACAGCACTGTAAATTCCAGTTGTAACACACAGTTATACYAAATACTCAATAGGTTAATTMATTMATTCATTCATTACCTAAACCAGGAAAACATGTATCCTCTACCAGCGGGACTTTCTCCTCAAAGCTTGTAAAAGACTGTTGGCCTCATCATGGGTATTCAAGATATTCAAGACCATTCTCAAACGCAGAGAYTGAGAGCAATTTTAACAAAATTATTAGCACTTACCTCCTCCAGCAGGCTCTTGCTCCCAGCTTATAGAAAGCCACACATTCTTGGCCAGGACAGGTACTGCTAAAGCTGTCACCTAAGTGTGTGAAACTCTTTATGGAGGCTGAGTGGTGGACTTTCAGCCTCTCTCCTCAGGCACAGGYTGTCCTCAGCAAACTCTTGGAAACGTCACTATTTATCTAAAGTTCTTCAAGTAATTTATAAAGGTAGTAAAGCAGTATTATCAATACACAGGGCTAAGCTAGCAACTTTAAAAGTAATGACTAACTCTACACATTTGGTTCAGACCTTTAGTCCCCAAATCAGGAAAATCAGTCTCTCCGCTTCTATTCAGACTATTTGATTTTCACAAGAACACAAGTGCACATTAGTAGCCTACATACTTCAGCGGTTCTGTATAAGCATGGTGGCCCACATCTTCAAATAAAAAAGTTTTCCCTTCATATTTTGCCCATACTCTTCAGCAAATTTTCCCAGGGGGACAAAGTAGATCATCCAAGCAAACCCCGGATAACAGTATTAATCTCACTAAAGTTGTTGCACATATGATACTCCAGGATAAGATATTGCCATTTTCTGGAATAAATTGTTTTGCAATTCTCCTAGGGCTTTTTGGCTTGGTGAGCAATGCTGAAGGATCAGCACCTGTAGCACCCACTGACTGTCTGACAATTGAAGACTTCCATTCAGTCCTGGATGTTAGCCTGCTRGGAGTGATTGAAATCACACTCAAGCTTCTGCCACTTCTGAAAAAAGCTGAGGGAAGAGTCATCAATCTAATTAATGCCAAAGGCCTCATGGCTTTAGTAGGGGGTGGCTACAGTCTGTCRAAATGGGGCATGGAAGCTTTCTCTGACACCTTACGGTGAGTAGCCAGAAACATGAATCCAAGAACAGATTCCAGATGTGCTGAGGAAGGGTGACTGCATGTTTGCTCATCTGGATTACTCTCTGGAAATCTTGCCTAAAGGAGAAAAAAGAAGACATCGGTCACTTTTTTAGGATTTCAGTCTCCTGTACTATGGACAGACCCAGCAGGGAACTGCACTTCGAAAATTTTCATATACTAGACAAGTTGTTAGCATGCAGATTTCAGGCATGTGAATGTGCTGCATACTTGAAAATGAATCAGCAATATTGCATGGCCAGACATCCAGTTTCTTGGGCAAGATGTACTATATTGCTTTAATATTCTCCAGAAGGATTTCTGGAGAATACATTTTGCTCTAATTCTCCAGAATAATCTGAGCTGGGTGATTCCAGACAGCAATCCCATCACCAAAGGAACTTGTGACTTCAGAACATTAAGCTGAGCACCCTTTACTGAAACCAGTTGTACTGTACTGCTTCTAGAAAGCTAAGGCCCAGCCCAGTGAGTCAAGCCTTCACAACAACTGGGAAAGTTGGTTTCAAACCATCGTGAGTGCTWATTTAAAGAAAGTGTATTCCTCAAAGAAGCAGAAAATAATGGCTAAAGTACGTGCAGTCTACTCACAGAAGTGTGGTCCACTTCTTTGTATGCTATAGAACATAGCTGCCTCTGTCTCTTGAGCTGTCCAGCAAGACAAAGATGCCATTTTTCCCCCAAAGYAGTTGCACTGCAATTTGAAATTACATAGAGGGAAYCACACTAYRAGGAAACACACTAATCTTTATCRTGTTAGTATTTAACCATAGGACAGAGAATAAAGTTCTAATCCAATCAAAAATTTTTTCCCAYTTTTACTTTTTCCCAGAYACTTTAATAATCTGTTCTTGCTGTAAAATGATGGAATAGTATATTAAATAGTCACAAGTTTTAGTACAGTAATACATGATTAAGATGTATCTTTGCTGTTGCATCCTTTGCATGAGTCCAACCTAAACCACACAGAGAGTGGCGAATCTACTTGAAACAGCTTTTTTCTCCTCAGTGAATTSTCTGCTCTGCTTTTACAGGACAGGTACACTTCAATGAAATTAATTTGAATATCTCAAAATAATTCTGATTATATGAAGATAATAATAGTCTCAAATATTCATGTGACACATTTTCAACTTACTTATGATTCATAGTTATGCCATTATTGGGTGGTCAGGGAGATTATTGGGTTGTTTTTTTTTCCTCCTAGGATAGAGATGCAGCATTTTGGAGTAAAAGTAAGCATTGTTGAGCATGGTTTCTTTAAGGCAGAAGTAGTAAATTCAGATATCGAGAAATACCTCTTCAGACTTTGGAACAGCCTGACTCCTGAGATCAGGGACTCCTATGAAGAAAAATACTTTGTTGAATGTAAGTAGAAAAAGAACAGCATGAAAGCTCAGGGGGATATTATCAACATATATAAATACCTGAATTGAGGCTTTAAAGACAACAGAGCCAAACCCTTTCTAGTGTTGTCCATGGACAGGACTYGAGGCAATGGGCACACACTGRAACACAGGATGTTTCTGCTGAACATTTCAGTGTGAGGGTGACTGAGAACTGCAACAGRCTGTGCAGGGTGGTTGTGGAGTGCCCATCTTTGGAGATATTCAAAAGCCATCTGAACATGTCCTAGGCAACGCAGTCTAGGTGACTCAGCTTAAGTAGTGGGGCTTGGTACCAGAGGTCCCTTTCAACTTCAACCCACATGTGACTCTGTGAATGTTTACTGGACGTCGTTAATGCTCATTAAGAACCCATCCCTGACTGTTCTCAACTATGTGTCTATTAGACAAGGGCTGAGCTATCAGTTCACACATGAGATTGGTGAGAAGTGAGGTCATGCTACCTTTCTCAGTCCCTCAAAACTTCAAGGGAGCCCAATGGGAATGAGCTGCTCCGGCCATATGCTACATTTATGGCTTAGATATCTGATAAGTTGYGCTGTGTCACACTGCACTTACTGTACGGAACACTTGGCTCACAATATGGGCCAGGGAGGTTTTTGGTTATTGGGCTTCTGGGTGTTTTGCAGCCTTTATGGTCTTGGCCTTGCTGTAGCTATACTGCTCTCAGTACTTGAGAGAGCAGTTTAAAGCCAGCCTGAAGCCACAGCCAAACCTTTGTGTATAAAGAACACTGCAGAGATGTTGCATATAAATGCTTTCTGGTTGTTTGGGTTTTTTGTTTTTTTTATACAGATATAAAAGCCCAAAGATCATCAGTGAAAAGACTGTGTGACTATGATCTTTCTAATGTCATAAAATGCATGGAACATGCCCTGATAGCGAAGTACCCCAGGACACGATACAGAGCTGGATGGGATGCAAAGTTCTTCTGGCTGTTTCTCTCCTACGCCCCAAGCTGTTTATCTGACATGCTGTTGCGTATTACGTTTCCARCTCAAGCAGATAGCAGGAGACCAGTTTGTGGAGTTCTGATTAATGTCTAGTATTAAAACRGTATCACCTCTGCAGAAATAAATATTTATCCCATCAAACTAGATGTCCTTTACCAGTTACTACACTGTTTAAATTCTTTTCAAAAGATGCTTCCATCCCGCACCCCACCTTACCTGAAATTCTGAGTTCACAGGTAGGCTTTTAWATCCAGCAGGTTTTTGAAGGCCACTTTTTATGCTTAGAAATGATACCTCTATAGGATCTGCATTCATAAAATATTCTGCTACAAAGCTAGTTAATACTGTTCACACAATTAAGAAAAAATTAAATAAGAAAATAAATCACTAGAAGACTTTTTCAAGTAGACTTCCTCAACACACAGGCTGCAAGGGATCTTGAAATAGAGCCGTGGTTTTTCAGAACACATCCATGTACCTTGCAGAATGTATTTAGTCAGATTCAGTCATCTATTTCACAGGAAGATTGATCATGGTCATATTCAGGAACTGCTAATCTTCATAAGCTTCTGAACACAAGACATGATGCCMAATAACAAAAGAGCTCAGCTATTGCAGCATATTCCAGAAATTACAATTACAGTATCTGACAAYACCTAGTTACCTAATTATTCAATTCCGCAGAGAAAAAAACAAGCTATTTTACAGATATGCAGTTCCAGGGAAAAATCAAAACTCTACTGTACTGTGCAAACAGAGTATCCAAATGGATAGTTTAACTTTCCTCCTAATATTAGTACAGTTTATGGGGAAAATACTAAAACCAACATGATTCACATTTCTTTCATCATCAGTTTGTTTCACAAGTTAAAAGGATTATTATTTTATTTATCAGGTCATTAGTGTATGCTATGGCAAATCCTTTCAATGCTACAGAGTATGTGCAAAATGGCAAAATGTTAGTTGAGGCTATTGTGGCTCTTGTACACTATTTCTATCTCTTAAGCTGTTGGCCAGAGGCTCACAAACTRGTGTTCCTAGAGATATTTAAATTGAAGGGGTAAAGGTTTTATTTGCTAAAGTGCTGTGCTGGCGATTAATCATTAATGAGCAATTCAATTAAGCTTAAAAAAATACCATGTGCAGGTCAGAACTCCAAACATAAGAAGTTTCATCACTGTGTGTGAGAGGGCATGTGTGTGTTTGTAATGTGCAAAAAAAGGTCAGAATGTAAAGTGTTAGTAGCCTTGAAGTATTTCATTGAAGTTCTATTCTCCAGCAAATGGCTTCAAGAATAAATTTATTTTACTTTATTTTACAATAAATATCTGCAGAGAGAGAAATTTTTCTATTTGGCCCTGACACCTTTAAAGACAACGTACATTAAAAAATTTAATGGTATAATTTATCAGACCTATAAAGGTTTACAGATTACAGACAGTTGCTGAGATATCTAAAAATCAACTTTCTTTGAAACAGAAAGAATCCAAAATTTAAGAATTTAAGCAGGGACTGTCCTGATAAGGGAAAAAGAATACAAGTGAAGTTAGGAATATAATCTAAAACTTCTGTTGTACAAAGTACTAAACCTTAAATTTTACATAATCAGAAGGGTACACTGTGCTTTGCTACTGAGAGGAGGAGTCCCAGTAGAAGCTTAGGATTCCTTCATTATCAGATATTCTATTCTATTCTATTCTAAAGAATCAAACCTATATACTACCTATGCACAGAGTAACCCAGCRACTGTTTTCTTCCATATCTGAAAAGTTAAAATTACTACAGGAGAAAAAAAAACATTTCTGATACATGGCTGACATACTTGGARTTTTCTCCAACACTGGTTCCAAATCTTTGAGTTGAAAAGACTATTCCCAAAAYTGATGCTACTTTTGGTAGTGATTGACAACTGCAGGCAAGTCTTTTAGAAGTGTCAGCCCTACCCACTCCCTTTAAAAATCCTTGTGAACTCTTTTTTTAAGAACACCACCATCCACCACAAAGAAACCCTTGCAGGTGTGTGTGTGTGTGTGTGTGTGTGTGTGTGTGTGTATGTCTGCTGTGTTGCAGACTTTAAGAAATTTTCTACATTGATGCACTCAGAAAAAAATGCTTTTAAAAAACAGATATTGTGCTTAAAGAAAAAAGTAAACCAAAGCATCCAGTTGTGACATCAGATATGAAAGTTAATTGAACTAAGGTTTTAATCACTTATGTCCACACTGTCTTGACTGTCAGTCTCTCAATAGCAAGAGTTTCCTGTTTCAAGGGCCARTTTATTGAATGTGGATAATGAGGCAGTTTTCATACTTAAAGAAATAAAATGCCAGTATCAAAATAACATCTTACAGGAAGAACTTTAGACAGTTGTGTGAAGCAGTAAGCACTATTTTTATTTGATTTTAGATAAAGCCCTGTTGTTTTCATCTCAGAGTGCACTGAAGTCTCCACAACTGAAAAAAGTACACAGAGCCTTGAATAGGAATARGAATGTGATAAAATAATACTTTTATTAGATTTATTCAGCAGCATCATTATCCAGTTGTCTTTTCTAATCAAAGTATATGTTACAAAGTAATTAYAAGCATTCTAATTAGAAGTAGTATATTTTTTGAGAATTTAGATATAAAACAATCAAATAGCAGAAGTCACAATGATTATAAGTTTAGTAATCTTTTATATGAGTAGCTAGCCAGGATTGCTGAAGAATATGTTCCTGTAATTGGAGTTTTCTCAAATGGTTCATGTTGTGGAAACTACCTTGGCTAATTAAYAGAAGAGCTAATAAGGTCAACAGTATATTCTGATGGAAGGTTATAGAAACAACCAGATAACTACAAAGACTGCATTAGTAGAAAATGTTTCCCTTTCTATTAATATCCACCTCAGGAAATAAATAGTCAATAAAATTAAATTTTCACATTAAAAAAAAACCTGAATAATTTCTGAAATGAACCAGTATCTTTCATATTTTGCTATTTGGAGAAAAGCTACTTCACAGTACAAATTATTTCCAGAAACTCCAGCCAAGAACAGAGGTATTCCACTGATGAGCAAGAGAAAAGCTCATTAAGTAGCTGTGGCACTAAAATCTAAATATATCCAGTCTTTATAGGAACACTATTAATGGAATGGTGTTAATTGGAACCTAGAGGAAAAGTACATGTATTGAGAGGAAATGATCTCAGGCAGTGAAAATATTGTAAGAACAACATTTTGCACAGGTGACCTCAGCATGTTAATGCTGCATTGACTCTTTCATCTTTTTTTTAACACAAGATAAAGAGACATTTTGACATGCAGTAGTATATAAAACAGGTGGCAAAGATGCCCAGAGCACCAGTAGAAGTTTTAAAAGGTGCTGTTATAAAAGATACACTCTAAAGACCCTGTAAATCAGTAATGTTCCTATATTTGCCTTGTTTGCATCTTTTTTTTTTTAGTTTTAAGCATTTATATAATTAATTTAGCCCTAAATATGTATCACTAATTTCATACAAATTTCTACTAGCAACATCACTGAACAAGATAATCTTAGAAAAATTTACAAATGTACAATATATTTATAACATTACTTTCAAACAGCTTCAGTGCAAAGATATACATATAGTACATCACGATAATTGCTCATAAAAATAGAAATTGGCATTTGTCAAAAAACAAGGCATAGTTTCAACGTACATCTCCAGCCACTGGCTAAGAAACTTATATATTCTTATAAAGCATTTGAATGTGAACCTTACTCTTCTGTTTATAAAAAATATATGTGCAAATGGATGTGTCTAATTTTCCCTAAATGAGTTACCTAGTTATACCACAGAGTCCTCTTTAACAAGGTTGGCGGTGTCTTTAAATGTATCCTCTGTTGCTGTGTAAGCTAATGGTTGGTCTCTCTTCAGAATAATCTTGGGAGGCAATGAAGGAGAATGGGCAGGGACATTTTCTGTGTCCTGTTGCTGTTCCTTTTCCATCTGTAACAACAACCATAAAATCAAACCTTACATTCTAATGCACCACACATCCAACATCAACTTTCAGAAATGTTAAATAAATATTCCTAAAGGTAAATGTCCTGGTGTAAATTATTTGATGATTTGCAAATCACCACCTGGAACCAAATTAAGTAATTTCACCTCAGATAGTACAGCTGAGTAAAAACAAAACTAAAACCTTACTCCACAGACTGTAACTCCTACTTTAATGTTAATGCCAGGARGAGCTGCACTGTCCCAGCTGAGTCTGCTCAACACCTCAGTGTGCATGACATTTGGTAACTTCTCACAACCACTTCAGTCCTGCCCTAACCTGGACTGGAATTTCTGTGCTATTTCACATAGCAGCAGAATCAATCTACCACTAATCTTTATCCTGTGAAAACAAGAACAAAATCCAGCAATACATTAGCTAAAAAAACAGAATCACGTATTGTAAACCATACCTCTGCATATATTGGGTTTTCAAAATTAGTGTTTTGTTTCTTTTTTCTCTTGAAGAAACTCCACTTTGATTCCTGAAACATAAAAATTATTAGAACTTTATACATTTTCCTCAAAACTTCTTTGGAAATTGCCTTTACAGTTGTTGGATTTCACTTTCATTCAACGCTACCTCAGTGATTTCAGATGGGTGTTTTTACRTCACCATGTTGTAATTCTAAGCATGGATATCAAATCTATTTTTTGCTAGATAACCAAGCTACTTCACATAAAGAAGTATTCACTCAAGGCTACGCAATACAAATTAGTAAATTGCTTCATGGAAGCCTATCATTCCAGACAAGTACATCAAAGAGGAAAAAACACTGTCTTGAAAACAATGCAAGAAWAATTATTGAGGGACGTGAAGCTACAATAGGTTGACAGAGCTGTCATTTCAAAGCTCATCAGAGGYGCTTTTAGTGCAGAATGTATGAAAACAGTCCTGTAAACAAGCCACCATCAGCTCGTTCAGATGGATTTGAAGACATAAAAATGTGTCTTCCATGAAACATTAATAATCTAGATGAGGCAATATTTTTATCTTGATGCTTAAAATGTCCTGCAAGAACACAGAGAGCAAGTGTCTTAAATGTCCTTGCTAGTTCTTTTAAATATGGACAAAAATTACAAATAAATGAGAAAAAAATTATGACAGTACACTGACTAAATGTCTTCTTTCAATTTCTCATACCACAAGCCCCCAGATTTTCACTGTTCTAAACAAAAATGGGATTTTTCTTGAGTTTTCTTCTATTTCATAGGCTGAAAAAGAAAACCAAACACCCACCCCCACACACTCTGCTACTTCTATCAAGGTATAATTCATCAAGGGTTTACAAATAATTGTTAGAATTCTGAAGTAAAGCTTTAGTTATAATAATTTCTGCTGGAGAGCAGCAACAATTTACAGCAGTTACATTATAATTTTCAGACTAGTACCTACCCTCAAAMTGAAGTATAACAAACAATGAAAAGAAACTCTCTATTCCAATCTGTTCACTTCAAAATAACTAGATAGGCCAGGAAGAAGTGGGGGTTTAATCCAAATACATCCTTGTTTCGTGCCTTAAGCAACTCTGTGCTTGTGCTTCTTTCCTCTTATCAAACTGCTGATGACCAGCTACTGTACATCTTGTAAATATGGTCCAGTTAGCTGGACTTGATGCAGACAATGGCATTATTTATTTAAAGAGAATTGCAATGGTACTGCAGCTTCTCTAACAATTCCATTTGGCTGGTCTGGAGCAGAAAACAAACAAGACAGTCTTAAAAGCATTTCTATTTCCTACCTGAGGTGCCTCTGTACTCTGAGGAGCTTCCTTTGGGCTAGTAGATATTGCAGAGGAATACACAGGATTTTCAAAATTTTCATTTTCCTCACTACCAGCTGCTGCTACCTGCTGTAGGAGAAGAAAGAAAATCAACATTCTTCAAAGAAGAAAATGTGGTCATAAGGGAAAATTAAAGGTGAAAGTCAAGCTTAAATKTATCTTACAAGTGTTGGCCGGACAACTGTAACTGCACCAGCTGAGCTGGCTCCACTATCTCTGGTTGTATACATTGGATTTTCAAATGTGATTGGCTGCTTCCCTGACTCCACTGCAAAGTTTTCATTCTATGAAGAAAAAAACCAACAATAACTGCAGTGCAGTAAATACCTCCATACTCCTAAGAATTCATTTGTAGTCAAATTCTCCATCTTGGGGAACAACACACATTTACAAAAGTCACWGTATTTTGAAGAACATACTATATTTGTCCTCGCCTTCAAACTGTGAAAATCTATTCCAGGAAACTCTCAATCATTGTTCACTTCTTTTTCTAGAACACATGTATCATCTCACTATCATTTTACACATAAAAGGCTCCTTTCCTTTCAGCTAATAATTACATTAAAGGAACACAATTAAAAAATTTATTTGAGAACTAAACCTTACCATTTGCATAGCTCTGTCTATGGTAGAATCTCCCCCAAAGCCAGAGACTCCTATGTCCATAGTCACATCTGCTCCAGATCGGAAAGTTACTCCATTGCCATTTTCATTYGATTTTACCAGACTGCTTAAACTACAAAAAAGAACACCAAACAAGCAAAAACAAACACAAACAAACAAAAAGAAAAATCAAAATAAAGTAGAAGGGATTATACAGAAAGAGAGTTTACAATACAGGTTTTTCTACTTGYTCTCCTAAGCATAAATATCACTTTGAATTTTTGCAAGTTAGCAAGGGCACCAGAAATTGTATTTCTTTATTAATTCAATGAGTTTTTTAACCTAAGKTAGCTTGTTCAGAATCACCTCAACTACCTTTGTGTGCTCATGTAGATATCAAATTATCGCAATGAATTACAATTCCCCAAAATTTACMTACTTTTTGGCTGCTTACTTCAGTGTTAATTTAAAGACAAATGCATGGATCCACTCAGTTATTCAGATTCATTGAAACTGATTCTAAAGCATGCATTTGAAATCAAGTCAGCACAATATRATCCCATCAACACCTAAATTGGAAATGTTTATGCATGCAAATCATGAAGATTCCTACAAYACACTGTTTTTATATAAATAAATGTTCAAATTATGTATAGACTTATGAGAACCACCAGAGCAAACTAGATATTAATGAAAAATATTGGAAATGGTCTGAAAGCACAATGTTGGGCTCAAAATAATAAGAGGAGCAAAAGATAGAAATCAGTAATCAAACACAGGACATGCCCACACAGAGATCTGAGAATTTAACTCCCCCAAAGCTTCTAACTCCACAGTTAACCTTTGGTTCCMTTTTGTCAAATTTGCCTAACTTGAAGGAAGGCAGAAGCACTGGAATAATCTTTCCAGTTGTATGTCCTCAATGGAGCCAGCTTGTGCTAAAATTCTTCCCTACGGCTGGTGCGTTATGCACACACATTACCAGTTGACCCTGTAGGAATAAACTGATTCAATTTAAAAAAGGTAAATCTTAGCCATGATTCCTGTACATGGACAAGTCCTAAATTAARGGCAACAGCTGAACAATAGCTTGAGTTAACTCTGCTGAAAAGGTACAAGTTCGCTGTTTAAAGAGGGATTGAGCAATGGCAGCACAAAGACGTAATCATGGCAGAAATTAAAGCAAATCAAGCCTCAAAGACCAAAACCTGACATCTCCTTTTTACACAGTCTCACAACTTCTGTGGGAAGCATCGTTGAACAGTAAAGATCAAGTCAGTACATTAAAATTTCAGCTTGTTCATTATCTGGCAATCCAAAAAGTTTCCATTCAAAAAAGAAAGCAATGGAATTTCAGCAAGTAGCTTGGAGATCTCTTAAAACCTCTTTGTTCTTCAGAATTTATCYGCACAAAAATTTTGCCCCAATTTAACTACATCAACTCATGAATAAATTGGATTAGAACCACAGAAACATAGAATGGTTTGAGCTGGAAGGGACCTTAAAGACCATCTAGTTTCAACTCCATGCCATYGGCAGGGACACCTTCCACTCAACCAAGTTGCTCAGAGCTCCTTCCAAYCTGGTCTTGAAATATGCCAGGGATGGGGCATCCACAACTTCTCTGGGAAACCTGTTCTAGTGCCTCACCACTCTCACAAAGAATTAATTCATAATATCTAATCTAAACTTTCTCTCTTCCATTCCCCCCTTGTCCTGTCACCATGTGCCCTTGTAAAAAGTCTCTCCCCATCTTCCTTGTGGACTCCCTTCACCTACTAGAAAACCACCATCAGGCCACCCATAAACCTTCTCTTTTTCAGGCTGAACAAACCAAACRCTCTCAGCCTTTCTGCCTAGGAGAYYTGCTCCATTCTTCTAACCACGTTGGTGCTTTTCATCTGGGCTCACTCAGTGTCATCAGTTCAGTGTAATACTCCAGTGAGGAAGCAGTTATAGATTCATCCACATTACTGATTACAGTGATTTAATTAGATTGATTTAAAAGCTATTACTGTGAAATTGGTGCAAGGATTATGAAGATGTTCCTTTACGCCTTTTAAAACACATAATTTGCTTAAAGCTAMAAAAAATTCAAAGCATCATATTCTGACATCTTTTTTTAAAACAGATTAATTTAAAATTATTTAAAATCTATTTTCTTCATCTTCCTTTGATTTGAAACATTAAATATTTTTGCTGATATTTCACAAAGCTGGTTTTCACTGGACAATGTGACTGCCAGGAGTACAGGCATTGTTTCAAGTATCGGAAACCGAAGTTCACTACACATGTGCCATATTTTTAAGCAGATAAATGCAGAGTTGCACATGAACTCAGCCTTTCRGTGTTAAAAGATCACTTCATCTGTTCAAATCATCTCACATAAAAGTTTTATATAAAATTAAAACATTTTACTATGGACTTTCGTATCTTTTTGAACTGAATATCAGCTTCAGGTCTGGTAAACAGTCTTCTACATTGCTCATTATTTAAAAGCTAATTTAGAATGTCAAAGAGTTTTACAATCATCCTTTTTTACATAATAACGATCAGCTATGGTATTGCTTGGAATTAAAAATTCTCTGAAATTGCTGCAATACTGTGCTTCCCATATTCCACCAGAAAGGCCACATAACAAAAAACAGATTCTTCAGAAATCTTTAGAAACAAATATATATTTTCAATTCACAGATATTCCCATTCTGAAAGCCTTCAAAACATACCTTGGTAGTTTGGGAAGTGCTGGTAAAAGGGAGCCTGTTCGTCTGTAGTTAAAAAAGCCTCCAACAGCTAACACTCCAATTATTATGATTAGGATGACTGTCAGCAACACTGCTACTGCTGCTGTCAAAGACAGAAGAATAAGCAAACATTCAAGCAAGCATAGTTCAGTGAAAGAAGAGCCCAGAGAATTAGAAGCCTGACCCTGAGCAGGTATCATGGTGAGGTATTTCCCACTYTTTAGCTCAACTATCAAGTACAATATATACTTGAAACTTACTTGTTCCAGGAGGGACTCCTCTGGACAATCCTATTTCACAGTAATTCCCAGTGTATCCATAAGAACATCTGCAAATGTAAGAAGGACAGCTGACCGAATGGCTTTTATTGATTTTAGGATTTCAGCTCTATTATTATATTAGAAAACATTTATCTAGAGCCCACAAATTTCAGTTCCATGCTCAGTAATTATATATTTCACTGACTGTGTGTAAATGTAGTATGTCTGCTATAATCAGAGAATCAAAAATGAAAATAAAAAGTGCTGAGTCAGAAGGTCTGGTTTCAGTGGAGCACTGGTGGCACCTGCTGGCTATTCCAAGCTACATTTATTGAGTCACTTTTCCACTGTTACAATTTTTGGGTATAGCGCTTTATGAGAGGTTTGCCCTTCTGGATTTTTAGTTTTGGTGTTTGGGACTTTTTCCCCCCAAACTGATACATTTACATTACTTATTTGCTGATATCTTTATGCATGGTTTTTTTTTCTGTAGATGTTACAAAAATGCTATTGCAGATGTATGACTCCTGAAGTGTTTGCAACAGATTCCAAAGAATTTAATTGTTTTATGAGACTAAGTTAGCACAGTCTGAGTCAGGACTATCTTAACAACATACTGACTTACTTGCATTTGGGAAGACTGCTTTCATCTAGATAGCATGTTCCTCCATTCATGCATCTGCAAGCTGGTGGCATTGTGGGAGGGGATTCAATAGCTGCAAAATTCAGAAGCCACATATGCATTATCAAGACATCCTCAACAAACTAAATACTACCAATAATGCATTTTCTTTGTCTCTATAGAACTTGCATATACAAACTCACATGTTACTTTTCAGAATTTTTGTTTTTGATACACATGTGATTGTTGCTCTTGTGTCTATTTTTTTCTGCCAAATTCGCCTTAAATTAATTGATGCAAAACCTGTTCTCAGAACATAACGACTTAGTAGATCACAGGCATAGTCAGCTCAAGAGCTGTATGTCTGCTCACTTTCTTTTGTTCATGCAATGCAGCCCAACACCACCCTTCAAACCTCTCYTTTCAGAAACAGCAATGCTTTCTCTCTTTTGTTCAGACTCTTCTGTTCTACCAGCAGGAAGTTGCAAAGAGAAGGCCAAACTGGAATGCATTTACTTTTGAAGAAAAGCAGTGGAAATGCACGTACAGGAAAAGCATTATTATAATGTTGAATCAAGTGGGAAAAAAAAAAAGTCATATTGGCCTTCAGTAAGAGCTTGGGATATGCTGTCAGAAAAGTGTACTTAAAACAGGAAAACCTCAGGGTCTGAGCCATTATTATAAGCTATAAATTGAGGGTGGACGATGAGCTAGATCATAGTACTTTTGACAAAATTTTCATCAGACAGAGGCAGAGGAAGTGTGTTGCTACAAGGTTTCTTASAAGTAAACCTCCCTCCAAGTAAAGRGGGTACAAAAACAGGAAAAGCAGAGGTTTAGAGGCTGTTTCTCAGCAGCTGCAGTATGAGCACAGGGTCCATTGAACCAAATGGGCGTACAAAAGCTATGTTTGGTCACTAGACAAGCGTAGTTTTCTTAATTCCAAGACATTTTATGTAAAGCAGTTTCAGCAATGAATATCAAATTCGGTGTCCTCAGAAAAACAGACAGCAATTCGAAAATGCAGTCAACACTGTAACTGATTCCTAGTTTAAGCACATATTGCATATTTTCATTCACTATTACTAGCATCTCTTTTTGTGGCTCACACCATGTGGCAATAAGAAAAATCACTAGTAATTGCTAAGAAAATGTAATTTAGAGGTAAGGCAGTGTAAAAAATTACAACGTTTTCTTTTTCAGTGCAAAAAGAATATAATTCAAAGAAGATTAACCATAGGAAAGRTGCCAGACATATTGTTACAGATCATAATACATTAAATGCACGTTCCAGGGACAAGCACAAGGACATCTGGCTGCAACCCGCACCTCTGTAAGTTAAGAATGCAGACTCTCAGCTAGAGAGAAATAAAAATCCTGCAGTGGTATTTTAGTTTCCTTCAGAAAAGGCTGAGCAATTCTATTTGATTTGTGCACCTCAAAGCACTCTGAGGGTTTTGCTGCAATGCAACAACCAAGCATGAAATTCTAGTGCCTGAAAGGCTTTCCAGAAGTAAAGATAGTTAAAGATAATTAACTAGAATTTATCTCTGTCCACAGTCTTGACTTCTGTAAGTTTTAAGTTTCTATGATGCTGATTAAATAAGAGCTTTTACAGTATTGKTAACAAAATTGTTAACAATGATTTGCCAGAAATTCTTAGTTCTAAAATCAATGCATTGTGAAAAAAATATTCTGTAATTTCAAAACAAAAATCCGAAAATGTGATCAGTTTTGTAGCTGGTTCTGGTCTGGTTGGAACAATACACCTATGTCCATTTCATAAATTACATACAAAGAGATTAAAGAAAATCTGCAAGGTGACACAAATCAGTGATGACTGGGAATAAAAGCCAGATGTTCTGACTTACCAATACTGATTACATTAGTTAGCTTATCCCTCCATATTTTTAATTCTATAATGCATTTGTATTCCTAAAGAAAAGCTTCTGTTGCTTTAATTTCCAGTTTGATAAATTATTCTACCTGCATCACATTCTGTGCTACTGCCTTCTAGGAACCGAGTCCCTTGAGGACATGAGCAAGTGTATCCTCCTGGTCTCAGCAAGCAGAGGTGGCTGCAGACATCTTTACAAGGATTAGGCACTGCAAAAGTGATAAAGTGAKAAAGATTTGAGGAAACGATGCAGCATATTCCTGAGGTAAGGCAGGGAAATTCTACAAGAGCATATCTCATCAACAAAGTGCATTTATTCCAAAACGTTCTCTCTGCCTCTTCGTACATCCTTACATTCTTAAGGGACAGACAATAGCTGCTGGAGCCCATATAACACAAAGAACTTCTCCAAATTTGTTCACATGGACTTTTCTGATTCCAAAAGCTAAAATGTCTTTAGCAAGGGGTATGCTGGACGTCCCTCTGGACATCTTCCCCTGTAATTACTGTGGACACATAGCAGGATGCTCTGCCTAAGCAGAGGAAAAACTACTCAAATTATACTTTGCAAAAGTTATCAGTGATGAATGGAAAAGGGGGGTCACACTGCTTTTGGTTTTGAAGAATGCTGAGACCAGCTGACTCAACAATTACAAAATGAAATATTCTGRGGATGTGAAAAACAGTGTTTCCTGACAAAAACTGGTGAGCATGTGGCAAAAGAATCAACAGATGGTAGTCCTGAACTTTTACAAAGACTGCTGAGCTGATATGGATAGATTAGAAATATATGACTGACAGAAAATACCTCTATACTATAAAAATCCAGTTTCATATTTAACAGCAGGGTCTTCTAAGATATCTCTTCTAGCAGTGTGTGTGTGAAGATTCCTCCTTTGAGTGGAGAGGCCCCTCAAAGTTACTCYTTGAGGCTGAGTGAAAGACTTTTGCCCATGATCATTGGTATAGATGAGCAACATCAACCTCTATAATTTTCAATCTAGCTTTGAAATTATTAATTTACTAAGTAGTGCTCTATAGTAGTAGCTATAACTACTCATACTGTGTAGTAAATAAATCTGAAAGACTTTAATCACTTTCATTAATTTAATTAATTTTTTTTTATATTCATATTTGGTTTGCCATTCTTAATGCTACAGGACRAAGTTGTATAAAGGTTCAAGTACACCTATATAATCCTTTAGACATGAACTGCTCACAAATCTGAGACTAAGATTGGATCCAGCCACACCTAGACACCTCYCTGAGRAGGAGTTTAGAAAACCCTTGCTTCCTAAATGGGGATCCTTTCTGAACCTGGCACCTCAATGGGACGCTGTCCTGACAAACTTTGTCTAAAGCATTCATTCTGCCAACAACACATATTATAGTTGAAATATCCCCCTTGGAGACAGTATTACATATCCAGCACTTTGCCAAGATAAATACATATGACTGTCCTCAGGATGGAGGGGAAGAAGAGAAAGGACAGGGTCATAACTTAGAACTAAGAGACTCAAAAGACAAATGTGTGGTGTTCCATTGTTGATTTCATTTTGGGTGTACAGAAAATACTTGTCAGCCTCTATTTCATTTTTAGGTTCTCAGAACCTCATCATATACCAGGAGACACAATATGAAAAGATTACTAAGCTCTTTGAAGACATCAATACCAACTTCTATTTCATAGCAAGAAATGGCTCACTGGGATCCTGATTACCCACCGGACTGATTGTATCTGTGCTGGTGATAGATGCGCACTTGGGTAAGCCACGGATTTACGGTCAGCACTTTCACTTTTTCTCCACTTCCGAATTTATCCTTCTTCCAGACTTCTCCTCGTTCTTTAGCTATCCAATATAAATGGCCTTCAAAGACATCAAGGCTGTATGGACTACCTACTTCTCAAAGGAATCAAATAAGAGACTGTCAGCAAACCAATCTCCAGCAAAAGTGACAAAACTGTTGTTCTTTAGCTTAAATATATTATTTCATTCTTTCATTTAAAGCCATATGCAGATATATTTACAACCTCATGTGCCTGACCTCTTCATATCACTGTGCCTGAAGACCAATTAATAGTAYACATAAAAAAGCAAGAATCCAGTTTTCTACATTGTCCCCTATTTGGGTAACATAGACTCCCCTCAGAGAGTCTAGTTATCAGGCATCACTGAACCTGGTGTACCACTGATTACTGTACAAAGAAGAAAACACTACTAAGACTTACTACTTGAACAGCTCCCAAATCTAGCCCCACTTGTGAAGTCCAAGTGCTAGTTACCACACATCTTTGTTACTATTAATTGCATAAGAAGTTCTTACCTCCATGCAGAACAATGGTTCTGTCTGTCCCATCAGGTCTCATGGATTCAATTATATTTTCTTTTGAGTCACTCCAATAGATCCTATCATTGTTCAAATAATCAATAGAAAGACCAGTTGGCCAGCCAAGGTCTTCTGAGACCAGAGTTTGTCTTTGCTGTCCATCCATCCAGGCACATTCAATCTTTGGCTGCCTTCCCCAGTCAGTCCAATACATGAGCCTGAAAGGACAGAACAAGAAATGAATATGGTTCTGAATTTGGTCACCATGATTATCCTTTGGAGTTTCATGGGAAAAGTCAGTAATGGAACAAAAAGCTGTTCAGCAACCTAAATTTTGCAGATGTGATTGGGTAGGTCACAGAGTTCACTGAATAAGCTTGTTTCAAGTACAAAAAACAAATACCAAATGAACATCCATCATCACAATAAATCTGTGGTATCCAGGTGACTTTAGCAAGCTATGCTGCTGCACTCCCACTGAGAGAAGCACACATCACAATGTCTCATGGTCTATCATTTAATCCAAGTTGTAGCAAACCCAGCTGAATGTACATTTACACTGCTTTCCCCCATGGAGAAGGGCTATGACTGTCCTGCTTGGACCTGGTGAAGAGACATTCCTATCTATTTCCCTGTTTCAGTATTAACAGAGAAGTTTGGTGGGAACATAACAATGTGGAAAACAGATTTTTATCTGAACCATCTGGCCTTGTGACCAACACAAGCATCCATAAGAAATCAAATCTTAAAATGCTTTCCCATGCCCACAAACTTCACAAYATTAGTAAAGGGGAGTTTCAGAATACATTCCCTTAGATTTTCCTGAAAAGCTTACCACTGTGGGGTTTTTTGGGTTTGAATAGCATTGGAAATAATTCCATTAAGTCCTGCAGTACTCACCCACGTTTTGGATTGACAACAATAGCTGCTGGTTGATCCAGYTGAGAAAAAATAAGCCACTTTCTATACCGTCCATCTAATTTTGCCACCTCTATGCGATTAGTCCCGGCATCAGTCCAGTAAAGATGTCTGAATTACATAAAACACAAAACATTCCAAAAGTAAATACTTTACACTCGAAGACAAATAAAAGAATTAAGAAGAAACTCTCTATCGAACTCAACAAAATTAATATAATGAAGCTGCATTGATTACTGCACTTGTATAGAATATATGGACCCTAATACAGGGGAGTTTAGCAAAAGTGACACATTGGCTCATGAGGTTTTTTTCTCTGAAAATGTTTCTGYAGCTACCTCTAGTCCCTGTCAAATAATCTTCATTGAAAAGCTACTGAAAACTTTTATTGTTACTTTTAAGCAGCAGAAGTGGCTAATAAACATTTTTAAAGACTCCATTTTCCAGGAGACTGTGATGTTCATTACAAGCAAAAAGYTATTTACCATGTAATTTATGCAGCAGCTCTGGAGATATCCAGCTTATTAGTTCAYAGCTCCTCTCTAGACTTCTGTCTTCTGACAGAGATACTAATGAATAAATTGTTAGGACATCAGATGCAAATGCTTTTAGTCCTAACAAACAGGGCACTCAGTCCATTCTTCCTTGAATTTTGTTTATCTTTATCATCATGCCTTTACTTTTTTTTTATATCTTAGATAATAAACAGATTCATTATTATGCACTGACTAATCAGACAGTGCCTTCTGATTGAATAAATTATCTCCTAATTGGCCTGGGAATGTGAAAAAATACTGTAATTCCTATTTGGCAGATGAGCAGCAGGACTACTTAGTCTCAAACCAAGTGAAATGTTTTATATAATGTGTGAATAATTATATGTKATTTTTTTGAAACACATTTCAACACTGTTCTGAAATCAGGGCGGCACCAGGTTTGAAGTGCTGAAGATGCTCACCAAGATGAAGCTGAAACCTCACTAGAATGCTTGTGATAAATACCCTTGATGCTTGCTCTCATGACCATGGAAATTTGTGATTAGAAATTCCCTCCTGCCTTCAGAGATATTTTATTTTCTAGGTGTCCAGTTCATGAAGCAAACATCAAAATAACCTGAAGGCTAGCCCAGACCCTAATGTACCTATCTCTAAACTGCTGGAAGAAAAGATACAACTTTTCACTTTTTCTCTATTATGATTTGTACCAGGGACATCCAAAATCTGGCAACAGCATTCAGAAGATTGAATCTCTATAACCTCTGTTCATTCAGCTTCAAACAGAATTCTGACTACATTTCATAGCGTCTATCTACAAACATCTGGTTCCTCTCAACATTATACCAAATGAACTACAGTTGTGCCTGTCCACCGCATCCTTTAACAAATGAATGCAAATGAATCTTGCAAATACTTTAACAAATGAATCCCTTCTGTTTTGGGATTGCTCACATAGCACAGGGTAAGAAAGGAACAAAGATAAAAGGTAAAATTCCATTGTGGGTTGGGAAACTCTCCTTCCAACAGTAAAGAAAGCTTTTTCCCTGGAGCCTACCTAAGTCACTGAAGAAGAATCCATTTGATATAAAAGCTACTGTATTATCACTTTACTGATGTTCTGATCTGCCAGTTGCAGAGTGATGCCACCTTCCTCAGAGAATATGTTATGCAGTCAGCCAGACGCATTTTATCTATTAACTTGCTGTCTGGGCAAGGACAGCTTACATTGTTCTGAGCTACCTTCAAACTAGACATATTCAGAGAAAATTCATAAGCAAGAAAAGAGTGGATTTTTCACAGCCTGATGAACCTTGACACATTCAAGGTACAGCATTTTTCTGGCTTTTTGGTGTACTTACCTTCCAACCCAGTCAACAGCTAACCCATCAGGATTAACTATGTATTTGAGATTCAAGTCAACTTCCTTTGTTGGATTATTCCTACTGCTGTCAAATGTGGGGAGATAAGCACGTTTGATGGCTCCAAACTCAGAACCCTGTCCCAGAATGCTGAAGTATACAACACCTTAAAAAAGATTTAAAAAAAAAAAAGACAAATGTCTAGTTAATTACATATTTGTTGAAAAATCTATTCTTTCTGAGGCTCTTCTGTGAAGTTACCAGCCCTATTTATTCATAAGGTAAGAGTTGTCTGTTCAACTAAATTACATTGTGTTAGTGCATAAATTTTGAAGTCATCCATCATATGCAAGATACACATCTGAAGTCATCTTGAGCTAGATTACCAAGAAATACATATCACATTTTCAAGAGTAGAGTATCTTAGCTCTGAAACATTTACACATGATTTTGAGAGTAATTTAAACTACCATAATCTTAARGAGCAAGTATGGCCCAGGACGGTGGCCCTGTAGAAATGGCCAAAAAAGGAACCTGAAGAAGAAAGAAAAACGTAARTTAACACAGGGATCTCTTGGCCATTCCTGCTTAGTATAAGGATTAGTAGTTGCAAGACTTGAGCCAGGTTTGGGAACTGGCAGAGGCAGAAGTAAGGGGTTTATTAATAACAATCCTCTACTGCAGCATAATCCTAAAGAGCCACAATTCTACAGCTAAACTCACACTAAAACCAAAGGAAAACCAGATCAAAATCTAGCTAAACTAAAGTGTTAAAAGAAACCACACTGATGCTGGAGAACAAGGGGAGGGGCACATTCAACCGAGACCTGGTCAGTTGATGTAATTTGATTTTGGTTTCCAGTGTAAACTAAATACGTATGATACAGAAATGCATCTTTTAAAARCAACCATTGCATGGTTGAGCTTTAGAATACTCACTCAGGCCTATCCCTTCAGGGTCCCAGTCGTAATCCAGAGCTTGGATGCGCTCCTGGTTATCAATATAGTCAGAGTACTGTTCTGATGAGATATTGTACCTTCTAATTCGCACATTATCTGGCAGCAGTAACAATGGAGGATTACCTGGGAAACAATCATGAATTTATTTTCATGTATTTCTCATTTTAGAAAAAACAAATGAAAGTCACTTCTAGTTAAAACTAAATGAGATTTTCACAAGCTGTATATTTACAAGAAGCAGACGGGATGCAGGGCCACTTCTAAAGTTTCATTGCCCTTGCCCAAAACTTCATAGCTTTGCAAAATTCATAAAAAATTAAATGCTTACCACTGAGGATAATATCTCTTTCACCACAGATTTTGTGCAGAGCTAAGTCCTTAAAAATTGTTMAATATTACATTGTTGGCATATCACCACTTCACATCTCAAAACCAGAATGCCACTATACACTATGCAGTTCCACTTCCCCCTCAAAGGACAGCAAACAATTTTGAAGGTCCACATAAAYTGCCAGCCCCTTAAGCCATAATATGTATGAGTTTTACCCTAAAGTTTTAAAATTCTAACTGCTCTGTATTCAGATGAATGTTCTCCTGGCCATTTTATCTTTTATCACGTAGCCTTGAACACTTTGTGTGTCTAGATGTTTCCTGAACAAAGCCTATGAAGAAGGCTATCAAAGAACAAATTCCTGACACAGGCACAAAGAGGCAAGCCAGGCAGAAACTGTAAATGCCCTTTTGCATTTCCAGCCTAACGAATTCCAGCTCAGCAAATATTTGCTGAACCAGGCCCCTCGACTGGTAACCTGGAGACCTCATTTTCTTGTAGCATTTTTCATATTACAAATAATTTTTAGGTTTCAAAACCTCCAGTAGCACATAAGTTTGGTCACAGGCATGCCGTTCTGAAGATTTTATTATTTGACTAGGCACACCATACTTCTATAATTTATCTCTTAAAGCTGGTGGGGTGTAACTACTATTCTAAATACAGTACTGTTTTTGTTTTTTATATAATACTGTTTCATTGTCACTTTTTCCATTTTCTTCATCTCTTTATTATTATTATTACTGCTCCATTAATATTATTTTCTGAATCAACTCTACCTGTTCAAGGACTGCCACACACTTTAGTCACTGTACTGAGGTCTGATAAAAAGCCAATGACTGATCTGAAAAATTGGACAAAGTCCTTCTGTTTGTGTGAATCAGTCCATGAACAATGAATGGCAATCTGTCATCAAACTGCTTTTGATTTATGCCAGTTTAGTGCAACTTTTTTCTGATGCATTATTTTGTTGAAAAAAATCTAAACTTCAGGAACAGGCAACATTAATTTCCTTCTGATGACAACCACGGGATCCTAGGTTTAGACCTAATTATAGAATAGGTGGAATACACAGACAGTATTATCTTAGAGAATCAGATTTGGTTTCCATTATCCCCTTCTGACAAAAGAGAGGATTACACTCATTAAGTTGCTATCTTGCACTTGCTCTTTACAGGTGGCAATCAATCTCTACCAGTTAACATACCATCAGCAGCGCACTGCTTGCCTTGTTGATCACCCACAGACCTGAAGCCATCTGCACAGAAACATTCGTAGCTTCCTTTGGAATTCTTGCAGTCCTGAGTGCATGTTCCAAAAATCTCACACTCATTGATATCTAGGCACAAGAAGATAAAAAGATTACTAGAACTAGAATCAACAAAAAGATGAAGCATGGCAAAATGAGATTTTTGCAAGAGAAAAGCTTTCTTGAAATGCTGAAGTAAAGACAGAGTTCTCAATATCAACAGGAAGGAAAGGGAGGGGTGGCCTTGGATCACATTTAATAAAACTACACAAATTGTCCACAAGAGGTGAGAGAAAGAAACAGAAGTGTTCTCATCAAAACATACTGAAACAGCAACTGGGAAGGTACTATACTGCAACCAAAAATCATGTTCTTTGAGTAAACTCTTCACCACATTTTATCTGCCTAAAACCCAGGGCAAAAATATGGCACAGCACACCTTTTCTGTAGGTCTGTTAGGGAGCAGAACAGAAGGAGAGTACAACCTGCAGTGAGTTTGCTTCCAACAAGGAAAAAAACCCCATCAAATTTCTATCCCTCAGATGGCAAAGTTATGACAAAAACTATATGCTGTAAAGCAAAAAAAATATCTACAGCCACCAAAAGCTTACAAGAAATCTGAACTGTGGAGCCATTTTTTGCTGAATGAGGCATACATGTTAGAAAGCATGATTCAGCCAAAACTCTTTAGGAAGTATCTGCTAAATGTATAAGAATCCTGTTAGAATATGAAGATGAGTGGTCAATTAGAATGATGAAGTGACAGGTAACTGAACACTTATCAGTGAGAAGACATTTATAAGATTAAAAATACCTTCACAGGAGTTGCGGTTATTTTCACTGGCCTTGTACCCTGGCCTACAGGAACAGATAAAGCCTCCTTCATTCAGGTTGGTACAGTTATGTTCACAGATATTTTCTGCACAAGTTCGCTCTGTTCCAGGATCTGTGAAAAAAAANAAAATTAAAAAAAAAAAAGGTAAAAAGCAAATTATACAGTTATAACCAAAAAATGAAGTGATAAGAGGGAGGCACAATAATTTTCATCATTATTACAACTGAAAATAGTTTTCAGGTAGATAGTTTTCTTTCATTTTATTATAACTTAAACTAGAAGACAATGGTAACCACTTGTAAAGAGAGCTGTCAACTAAACWGTAGTGAATACAGTCAGGATAAGTGCCATAACCATTAAAGCTCACCCTCCTTAACAGAAATTACATTCTACATTACCACCAATCCACAGCAACTGCAGAATTCAAGAGATTTGGCTCTTAATTCCTAACTTTGCCAACACACCTCTTCCTTATCCAATGTTTCTTATCAGCTGAACAAGAAATATTCTCACCTGATACAATGCATAACAACAGGTCCTACATTATTAATATCTGAAACTAGAGAAATKACAGATATGTTCATGCCAAACCTATTCTAAAGCCTACTGAAGTCAGTACAGGCATTACGTAGAATTCACTGCCCTTTAAAACATGCCTATAATGGAAAAGCCAAGTCTGGGATTGTATCAGACTGTAACAGATAACAAAAATTATATTCTTCTGAAAATACATATAGAATTCTACTGGYTCTGATGTACTCTATACACGCACAAAATACTTGAGTACAAACTCAAATCTGTAGTATAAGCAGAAAAGAGAAATAATACGTTTATTGAGAGATCATGAGGAAAAGATACAGATGTAAGACAAAAACTTTAATGTAAAGTTTTATCTGATTATCTCCTCTCTACATACACATTCCAGTGGTGATTAAATTAAGTTTAAACAGCTCAATTTTACAYACATGTAGAAACATAAATTCATTGTACACACACACAATATTCCATTTTCATTATAGCAGGTATTTGATCTTGGGAAGGCTCCAAATGTTACCATCTGATCTGTACCCACATTTATCCCCAAAGAACAGAACACAGACATCGGAAGKTGTCTGTTTCAAACTGTTTCATAGCCTTTTTATACTTCTATATTTTCATCAAGTCATTACATTAGGCTATATTACCTAAAGACCATTAGGATGGTTATTTAAACAGAGAAATCAACTGCTTCAAAATGGACTGCACTACAGGCTTCCAAGTAATTAGTGTTTTGCAAGTCTGCTGGATTACAAATCATCAGTGTAGCATTTGGCACAATTTCACTTGTAGCCATCACAGCCTGACAAACTGAAATTACTAGTGTATGCTCATATTATCACTCYGCAGCTGTCCATATATTGATGTTAAAAGTTAGGAAGGTAGAATTAATTTATTTTTTAGATTCCCTGAAATACTGTCTCACTTTAAAGTTCAAGTCAAAGCTTTTGCATTTAAATGGATGCTAGTAAATTTATTTMAAATAGTTAATAAAAGCTGTACAGAGGACCTGAGAAGGCTGTCAGGCAAAGGACTGGCAGTCCTTAAAGAATTCTGTGGTCATGTCCATAACAAGGGAAATAGAAGCATCTCAATATAGTTTAATGTTAACAGGGCTAGAGCAATGTATATCACTTCAGAGTCTGCCCGTTAATAACTCCACAAGTTAGTCTATTGCAATTATGTTTGAAACAGATGGATGTTCTTGCCTCTGTAGTGTAACCCATTTCAAAACAAGATCAAAAACAAGATCAAACCTAYTATTTTTTGTGATGCAGAAATACTSKWAGCCTAAAAGACTGTTCAGAGCACTRAATTTCATAGAATCATGAAGGTTGGAAAAGATGATTAAGATCATCAGGTTGTACTATAAACCTAACACTGCCAAGACCCACTAAGCCATGTTTCTAACACATCTACATGTTTTTGAAAGRCATGTATGAAAGAATGAAAACAGAAGAGAATTAAAACAAAATGAATGAAAACAATGAAAAAATGAAAATAGAAAATATTGTCCTTGCTAACTGCATAACCCTAGAACAGGTTTATTTAGAAAACAAGAAAATAATTCACACAGAATAAATAAAAAACAATACCTCTTAGTATGCTATTCATAAAAAAACTTACATTATTTTCAGTTTCAGAAAATTCTATTTCAATAGCATTGTAATTTTGTATTTTATTGATATTATTACTTACTGCAGCCCATTTCATCAAAATGGTCTCCACAGTCATCATAATTGTCACAGACATAATGTAGGGGAATACAATTTCCATTACTGCACTTGAATTCTTCAGTTTTACAAGGTCTTGGTGTCGGCTCTCTACCTACAAACAAGAAGAGAAACATTCCTCTGTCACAGTTTAAACTACCAWGTCCCAACACCCAGCACTATTCCACACTAACTGGGAAGCTGATGCCATCTGGTAAAACAACAAGAGTACTTTGAAAGTCTGTAGTAAAGCTGAAACCATGTAACATCCTGACTTTCAATCACATCCCCATGAACTGAAAGAAGTCTTGCTATTCCATGAAARAGACAGAAGAAAAATTCTTCCTGCTAATAGTTGATTGAACTTCCTTTTTAATATTGCAAACTTACTAATATCTGTTAATTATACACTTCATACATCTACTGCAGACTTCAAGAAATTACAGATGTTAATAAACTATTAACTTTTAGAATATTGTGCAATAAAGCCAGCAAATAATATCATTAAGCATGATTAAACTTGATTATCTTTTAACTTGAAAATATACAACATAGTCAATGAGAATTATGCAAGATATCTGAGGGCAAAAACCTATTAAATATTTACAGAGCTTCTGCAGGGTCTGGGCCTAAATAGCAATGTGTGCATAACAGTGCCACAACTTCAGAAAGTATCCATTTCATTATTTTAAAAGTCCCAGCTAGCCATCCCATCCTAATTTTACCATACAGCCAAACTCTTTCTTCTTCCTCCTTTTAAGCSGAGTTCATAATAAGATGACAAACATGTAGCTGGTGCTCATAATAAAATAATTGTTTTGAAAATCATGCTCTGTACTTYCCAGACAAATGTTTGCTGATTCTTGCCCCTTATAGAGAGAGTTATAAATACATAGYWCCAATAACCACAGTTCAAATTATTTCATACTGAGCTCTTATTTTCATAGTTTATAGTAAACCTTGACATCGCTTTGGTATTAAATATTAAGCACATCACAATTACTGCATCCGATGCTCAATTTTGTGTAAACATACAGTGTTCTTCTTTCTCATCACTTCCATCTCCACAGTCATCCTCCTGGTTGCACAGCTCGTGACTGTATATACAGCGATTGTTTTCACATCGGAAACGGAATGGAGATTCACAAGCAATATCCACTGAAAGTATAGAAGTCAAGTCAGTCACATTTGATACTTCAGGGCATTGGGTCATAAATTATTCATATGACTTTTATCTTGCAACATTTATAAAGGTGAGGAGGCATTCAGACACCAAAAATATTTTCTGCACAATTTGGTGATTGTATGTTAGCACATCACACATTTTTTATCAGAAGACAGTACCTTATCTTTAGCCAAAGGCAAATTCTCTAACTACATATAATACTGAGGTTTCTAGGTTTGTTCATTAAGTAAATTGACTGGAAATCCAAGCTGYTAATTAAGTGCATAACTGACAAAACAAATTGAAGTAGCACCTCCAATATCTAATTATTAGAGCTAAAGGCAGCACTTCTCAACCACATTTATAAAGATGTCCTGACAACACTAATAGCTTTGAAAGTTCAGCAGTTTCAACAATATACATAATCTGTATTAATATTTAATTTCAAAGTGATATTTTTATTTTAGATAATCAACTTGAAAACATGAAATAATGTCCTTATCTGCTTGAAATGCTTTTCCCTACTCTTATAACCACATATACAAAMATCTGCAAAGCAGTGAGAAACATTGTCAGAGAATGAACTTGCATATCAAAGCAAAATTCTTAGCACTTAACCCAAATAATTAAAATTTACTTTCTAATTGATCTGTTATATGTAGAGATTAAGTATATWGTTCATTTTAATATAATTCCTCTCTTACAACAAAGGTGAAGTTCTTCATCAGAGTGATCTCCACAGTCATTATCACCATCACATTTCCAGTATGGCTGAATACAGACATGGTTTTTGCATTCAAACAGCATAGGTGGGCAGTATGTACCATTAGGATACCGTGTTGCTGAAGAAAAGAAAATTATTATGACATTTTCATTCACCATAAAAAATTCATGTTTTCAGGAAAAATACTCAGTCCAACCCCATATAATTTTCAAAAACACTTCTCTCCATAATAGGAGATACTATATGAGGTGCTTCAAATATGTATAGCAACAACAGGCTGCAAGGACTGAGGACTTCTAGGCAGCCACAATGTAATTAATTCAGTTTTAAATGAATAGTGAAACAATATAAGTTAGACAAGCTTTTGAAAATAAGCAAATTAATTTAACAAATGTTACTTGAATATGTTACTGACAAATCTAGTTCAATAATAAAGATAATTAACATCACTAGCACCAAATATGAATGATTGAACAAGCACATAAGATATCTAATTCCAAAAGGACTCATGTTGATATAGCAAAAAACCCTCATTCATATTCTGTAAAAGCTTGAAAGAAACTGAACTAAATCAAAGAAAAAACAAAAATATTATGCTACTAACCTATAAAAATAAACCAACCCCTTGCCCTTTCAATGGCTTTTCATACACTTTCTCTTCCATTTAAGAACAGCCACATGTTGTATAACTCAGGTTCTGAAACACAGCTGCTGGGATGTACATTCCAGAATGCGGTTACCATTAGAAAAATAAAGTACTGTGCTGATGCCCTTTCTTACTTAAAGCACAGTTGTTAAAATTAAGGACATAGAAAGATGTACAGTACTGCCCTGATACCAACATGAAGAGAAAGGAATTCTCCCAAGTACTGAAGCCTAAAATCATGGGAACCTGTAAGTCAGAACCAACACATAAGTATCACCCAAAAAGCTGATGTCAGTCAATACAGATAGAGCACAAGGGGAATATTTTCATTCCAACTGGGAACAATATTTTCTGGGCAATAGCTGCAGCTGTAGGCCCAGGCAAGCTACAGATTTTTTTCAAAGTAGATCAATATACTGAAGGAAAACAGRAGTGGGAAAGTATTTTATTTCCTTGGCTTCACTGATACTTTAGGAAACTTYACACACTTTGAGTATTATAAAAAACAATCTCATTACAAAACCTTGCTGGAATTTGGTACAACTGAAATAGTTTCGATCTTGCAGTGTCCATGGGATAATCCAAAATTTTAATTTAATCACATGTATATCCCCTCCTGGACTTRGTAAAAACATTCATTTTCTACTATTAAGAATGTGTTTGCAATCATTGTAAGAGATGTCAACACATTATTATACTAAAAAGCTGATTCAAAATATTGTGCTTATCCTGAATTTTTACTGACATCACTGACTGTGGCAGAATTCTACACCTCTAAGGAGTAATCTCACTTAAAAAYAGAGAAAAATGCCAATCTTTCCAAAAACAACTGCAATTATCACCAAYTGCAAAGCTTGACACTCACGACAAGTTGCTTCATCAGAGAAATCAAGGCAGTCTGCATTTCCATCACATCTGAAGCGCTCYGCAACACAGTGTCCACTATCACACTGGAAATAACCTGGGTGGCAGGTCCTCAGCTCTGAAAAGATTCAGAAGAAACTGTTGAAATGTCTTCTTGTTCAAAGACAGATAAACTGCTCACTTTTTGAGAACAATCTTCTAAAAAATGCTGGAAAATCCCAAACTATTAAAACTGTGATATTCTCTACTTTTGGTGCAGTGATTAAAGTGACATGGTGAACATTACTTCTTTAAAGATGCTTCYCATAAAAGATCATTTTGCAGAAAAATTTATCACATTAGAAACAATAGTGAACACATAAGAGGTGGCATCCGGATAATACACACCACAATCACGTTCATCTGAATTGTCTTCACAGTCGTCATCGTGGTCACAGATCCACCGGGAAGGAATGCAGCGCAGATTGTCACAACGGTATTCACTCTCTGTGCACTCACGAGGACCTTCATTTAAAATTAATGTACAAACATGAAAATTCCTCAGATGTAGAGTTTACCATCCACACCCATTTCATTGAACCAGGCAAAAGTAATGTGGGCAGATAAGGAGGTAAAATCTTTGAAATTAAATTATGTTCAAACGTAKTCCCCCCAAGAACTCTTCAAATAYGGTAGACATTCTATGTCCCTCTTGACACAGAAAAATGGAAAATAATTGCAGACTTTGTTTCAACTCACAAATATGGAAGGTTTTCATTCAAATCAGAAAAAAAGTTCCAGCATCATTGTTTAAGMAACTATATAATACTACATTTGCACACAGGACAAAATCCAAATGTCACTTCTTAGTGGTGAACAGAAATTTGAGTTATTGTGATGACTGGATTGRTCAGTGGTTTTAAGTAACCAGAATGCATCCTTGTGGTATCAGTGCGGTATTTGAGTAAATAAAAGACAGACGACTGTATAAAACAAAGAATGATTGCATTTGAGAGCTGTCTGCCTTGTTTTCATAAGAAATAGAAGGATAAGTCAAAGTGAGTCTATATCATTACAGACTAAACAAGAACTCACTGCAGTTGTGCTCATCAGAGTTATCTCCACAGTCATCATCTCCATCACATTTCCAGCGCAGCGGGATACATCGATGATTGTCACAACGGAAATCTCCAAAAGGATTGCAAGTCATCTCCTCTGTGTAGACAGTTTGCCAACAAAACAGCACACATTAGCATAGTCTTTGCCCAGGTGCATTATCATTGAAGGCTTTCAGAAAATCTGGGTGTTTACAAATTGGAGGAATATTTTAGGTACAAAGTTATGTTGAAATGACCTTCTCCAAACTTACCACAGCCTTGTTCATCACTGTTGTCTCTACAGTCATCATTCCCATTGCATACTGCCCACAATGGTATGCAACGGTAGTTGGTTCTGCAGCTGAATTGTGTGTGATTGTCACATCGATAAGCAGGTCCCACTGAAAGAGGCAGTTGTCAAAATTATTTGTGTTACTTAGTCATTAGCTGTCGTCCTTGCTATTCTACCWCTCCTAATCTTTTATAACTTATGGTCATTTATTTCAACTAAACAGAGCTACCTGCTAACATTGGTACTGTAAAAGAGAAAGCATTACATGTACCTGATTTTATTAACTTTTCCAATCTATGCTGCTTGTATTTTGCATATGCTACAAACCCATCACAGGTCCAAATTACACTCATTGTGTTTTTCCTTAAACTATTTAGAGCTGGTAACACTGGCAATAGCCCCAAACCTGGGAGCTTGTCCTCAGATGGAAAAACTTGGTTACAAATTCTTCAAGATGCCCAGTGGTTCAGAGAAACATGCTAAAGCAGGTAGGAAAATCCTAGCATCACAAAAGTCAGAGTGAAATGCATCCAGTTTCTGATAATCTGGCCAGCATAAATAAGCTTTCTTTCCTTCAAGAATAAGTAAATTGTAAATTATCATATAGTTTCTATGTTTTCTAATACTCTTTACTAAACAAATACAATTCACTTGCAGAAAATATTCCTTTCCAATAAACTTTTAATCTCAGGAAAATTAAGTAATGCAGTTCTCTCTGCTTTTGGAACACTCTAATGTAGGCATCTTACTAAAGCTCTCTGCTTACTGCATTCGTGGAATGGCTCATCAGAGTTATCACCACAATCATCATCCACATCGCACTTCCAGGACTGCGGGATACAGCGACCATTGTCACATTTAAACTGGCCTGGGGGACAAGTTCTACTGGCACAGTGAGCATTATCTTCATCTGAGTTGTCACCACAGTCATCCTCTTTATCACACTGCCAGGCTTCTGGGATACAGCGTTTATTGGCACACTGCCACTGATGAGTTTCACACTGGTGATTAGCTGAAAGAATACAAATCAGCTGTCAGGATACTGAAACTTACAGAAACAGTCTGCTGCTCTTGTATCAATGGAGCCCTTGTGTTCACACCAACAGTTAAAAATAAAGCCAGAAAAAAATTTCAACATCCTACATATACTTGCCCAGTTAAAGTACACATTTCTAACATCATAGGTCACATTTTCCCCAGGCATCTTCAGACAAGCTCACTAAGGCTCTGCATTCTTCTAGGAAAAAGACACATGCTACCTTCTCCTAAAGCAGAGACAAGTAAAGCCGGCATTCTACATGACTGAGGCAGGGTCTCCCAGTCACTTCTGAGAGGACCTAAGTGACATTTTGGCTCTGGCTGTGCTATCAACTTGGATGTGTATTGCTTGAGGAGCTTGTTTCTCTATGAATGAATATGCCAGAAAATGTAGCAGAAGACCACGCTAAGATCAGCTGCCCAGCCTACAAATATAGAGCCTCTGTTCCCAAAGGGCAAAGCACTGAAAGCTGATGTCAGCAGTGCTGGCAAACTGGGGTACTCTGAAAACTGGAGCCAATGCTTATCTCTACTTCCAGACTTTCTATGTCTCACAGTACTCCACTCTACTACTTTCTTTTAGATACAATGCCAAACTATTCAAGAGAAAACAGTGTATTATAATTTGCATACATGCTCTAGACCAAAGGATTCTGTCCCCATGCATGAGATAATGAGAAAAAGGAATTACTTAGACCTAAACTGATTTTTATTGTACCCAGTATGTTAAAATCAATGCATCACACAGCTGCCACATTACTACTTTTAAATTCCCCTGTGGCACATTTAAGAGCTTAGCTATTTGAAACTCAGTTAAAATTGACATTTCATTTAATTCTGTAATTGTTAGAAACACTTTGGAAGGGAAGGCAACGAAACTATCAGCCATGTAACCATACTGCTTTCCCCCTTTGCTTTCTATTACAAAGTTTGCAGCTGCCAGAACTACATTATTTACAAAATGGGAACTAAGGATGTGCTGTTTTAAATTAGATACAAGTATGTGGAATAGTATAGGTTTTTAAGGAGATAATATTATTCCACAACCATAATTATGCTACATTTCTGTAAGACTGGTATCAAATACAGCTCTCCAAAACAAGTCTTCCCATATGAACTGGACTTTGTGCAGAGGGTGTAATAATTTTTACATCGTGCAAAGTAGCATGGAGGGAAAATTAGCACACCTGTTAGAGTGACCTGGGCATTAAGAGCCTTAGATTCTTCATAATCACCATGGTTTTACTCAGATCAAAACAGTCCTRTTTCTAATATAATATCGCTTTATACCTCAAATGGTAATTAACCTCAATCTGGCAAATCTGTCTCAAAGGTGTAAAAACCTTTGTTTATGTTTTGATACAGTGCACTTTTGCYCTCATTTACTGTGCTTGCACTGAGGTGAATTGCTCTAGCAGATCCAAGAACAGGAAAAACTACATCTGTCTATCACACCTTTTCATCTTTGAAAAAGGGATAGTGATACTTATACGTTGATTACATGCTTTATACTGGCAAAAYACTTAAATTTATTTATTGGAACATACCACAAAGTACAGGGTCTTCATCTGATCTGTCATGGCAATCTGCCTGAGTATTGCACAAGAAATGTGAACTTGTGCAGTTCCCATCGTTGCACTGGAACTGCCCAACAGGACAGTACCGGTGCGGACAGGTTGGGGGCTCATCAGAGCCATCTCGACAGTCCCTCTGCCCGTCACATTTCCACCAGATGGGAATACACCTGCAAAGAGAAAACAGTGTTTTCTGTATTGAGGATATGGCTTTAGAGATATATGACCGTCTTTTTACAACCCAAACTTTGCTACATTAGCAATGCCAAGTGAAGAAAAGCAAAAAAGTGCTACTTAAGTAACCAGTCTAGAGGTACTTTTTCAAAATGGAAGCCTGTCTTTTCCACGTTTTCTCTTTGCACATCACAAACTCCCAGTGAGAGCAGAAGGAATCCCCTATTTCATGCCCTTTTGTACAGTCTAAAGTGTAAAATATACCCTTAAAACACATGGGGAAAACAATGGTGAGCAGTGGACTTACCTCTCAGTGTCTGCACAGAGAAACTGGGTGCTAGAGCACATCGGWAGGCAGTGGGCTGTATTGCCAAACTGTATGACCATGAAGTTATCAGGACATTCACAGGAAAACCCCTGACCACCAGCTTTTATTAGGCAAAGATGGGAACAACCACCATTATTGGTGCCACAAGGATTAGTAACTGGTAAAACAGAAAAATAAATATTACCAGTCTTTATAAATTTCAGAACACAAAGGTTTCAGTCTACAATAGATTCCTCTAATACTGGTTTGAAATCTTAAATGTAAGAGGTTGAAAAACAAAACATAGATAAGTAGGCATTTCATGAGAGAAATATATGTGATTATATAYACATGAAATGTATATTATCAAGGTGTGCTATTTCAGAAACAAATTTAAAATKATGCACTAGCAGTCACTGCTATTCAAAGAAAGGGCAAATCACAGATGTAAAGTAGATGCCTACATTTACTCTGTGCATTTTATTTCCCTCAGCAAAGGCAAAAGCTGAGTCCACTCAGATATTTTACAGCTAGTCCCCAGGTAACAGCTGATCCTCTAAATGCAAATCTGTTTTCTCACCAAATGGTTGTCTGTATGGATGGTAAACATGGATGTCAAATGGTCTGTGAGTGGTGTTCACAAGAACAGTCCTTTCTGATCCATCRTATTTATTTCCTTTTTCAACAGTCCTTGTGTTCCAGTCAGTCCAATATATCGTATCTTCAAAAATGGTTATTGCAAATGGATGAGGTAGAGTCCCATCGTATACCGTGTGACGATGATGTCCATCCAGGTCAGAGTACCTCCACAAAGAAAAATTTGTGCAAAACATTCACATAAATGCTAAAACTTCTTCCCATCTTTTCACTTCGTATATTATGTATGCTTAAGGTACTTCATTATTGGTGACCAGAAATGYGCAATGTAGAACTGAATCTTCTTTATGCCCTAATGACAGATCACCATCCTTAGCGAATTCATTTTGGTATATGGAGGAAAGTAAAACAGGCTATTTCAGGGTAATAAACGGAATAGAGTAACATCCACTGAAATGTATAGTCTTCCCACAGAAGCACATTTGCTAGAACAATGAAATTTTGTGCATTTATTGCCTTACAACAAATTATTTTTGTCACAAGAGACTAGCTTGCCTAGATGATTCAGACTAGAATCTATAATCTATAGATTCTATAAAAATGAACACTTTAGACAACAATAAGCTTCCTATATTCCTAAATTTTACATGCGTTTCTGATGTAGAGCTTCCTCTAATGAGCAGTCTTTGGCAAGATTTTACATTTTTACTATCACCTTGGTATATGGGGAAATTATGAAATACAAGAGAGAAGAGAGAGAAACATACATATAATTAGCATACCTTTCTAAAAAAAAGTTCCTTTTAACACTTTATCATAGAAAAGGCTGCCAGAAGAATTAATGTAGAGAATAGAAGTAAATACAAATTTAAATGTGCATGTAAATACGAATACAAATACGAACACTAACATAAATACAAAGGATTGCTTTCAAATAGTACAGTGTCATGTATTTCAAAACTATAACTCTTTTTTACTGCTATTTAGGTGGGAATTTTCTAGTACTAGAAGAAATTAATAGATTTTTCTTGATTAACAAAAAAAAAACCCATTTGCTAATAGAAAATTTCATATCATACCTATGGACATGAAAATTCCATATCATATTTTTATAACCTCAGTTGTATACAACTTATTAGCACATARCTAATATGTTATGTGAGTTTAGTTACAGCTCAACTCCTACCTATAAGCAGAAACAAGAGAAYAAAAAATAGGGATTCTATAGTCAATTCTGCTTTGGTTCAGGTTGTATAACTAGATATAGAGAAGTTGCACATTTCAGTACAACATGAACCTTTTCAGTGTAATTTTTGGACAATTTTCAGCGGAACCTAAAATGTGAATGCAGCAACTAGGTTACTGTGTCCTCTAATGATTCATGTAATCTACTGCTCCAGACTTTTTGACTCCAGTTTTCTATAAAGTTAGTGGGCAGAAATACATATTATTTTTACAGCCCCTATAAATTCTCCCTCCACAGTCTGACACGAGCGATTATTCATTTGTTTTAGTATTTTCTGTGTACATACTCAATGTAATTTAGATGGGCATCTGTCCAGTAGAGCTTGTCATTGGTGTAATCAATGGTAAGTCCATTGGGCCACGCTAACTTTGTAGAGATAATCACAGCCTTCTCCTTGCCATCCATGCCTGCTCGTCCAATATAGGCTCGATCTGCCCAGTCTGTCCAGTAAAGCTGTCTGTTCAAATGAATACTTAGAGTTAGGACTGTAAAAGTAAATATCAGAAGCYGTGCCTCAAATATAGCATTTCCTGTCACAGAACTAAAGCAGAGATTGAGGAAAAAGAAAGCTAACATATTTCTTAGTTTAACTGCTATAGCAGATAATTGTGCAATCACAATTGCCTTCAATTGCCTTCAGCCCCAGGATTACCAAACCATACACACTTCTATCAACTTTTTTAGCCTTGCAATCAGAACTTTTTAGTCCATATGGAACAAAATTCCATTTTCAATGTTATTTGACAGCTGTGCATATATACCAGCAACAGGCAAGGTATTATTTTTCCTAAACTGCAACTGAGCACTTAACACCACACAAATCTAAATGCAAGCAGCCAAAATTTACTTCAGATTTTCAGAATAGTGCAAGATTATTTGCAAAAGAAAGGAAAAGCACTCTTGAAATGTCATACCCATATTTTGGATGAACAACAATTGCTCTGGGATACTGAAAGCAGAAAGTATTGTTGGCATCCACACACCGATCCACCAGCTTTTTCCGGAATCTTCCATCGAGTTCRGACACATAGAGACAATCTCTGTAGGCATCCACCCAGTACAATTTTCTGAAATATTTTAGAGTTAATTTACTTAATATTACTTCATTTTTTCCTTTATTTTGCTTCACAGCATCTTTAATTTTTTTTCTCCTAGAAGCAATGTATCCACTGTGAAGGAACACATACTTCATTGACATCTCTTCTACACCATGCTCCAGGCTACCCTGTTCACTCCTGTTGTTCCTGTAACCACTTTGAGTGGTGCGAAAGTCAAACTTCCAGGTGCCACTTGCCTACAAATTCCTAAACCTCTCTTCCCTTCCTGTCCTACCAACAATGGCCAGAAGCAGAGATACAGAAATGCAGTGCAATGGACTATGACCAGGACTGTAAGATATTGTAGAGAATCATCAACTGTTCATGCTGCCACTGCTGCTCTCAATAAACAGATAGTAAGGTCCTAAGCAGTTTGACATTCTAATTTAAACTTCACCTAGAATTTTCTAACACTTCTATTATTTTGCCTGGAAATTACACACAGATGTAGGCAGAAAACATACAAGCAGAAGAAATKATTTTAAACAGCCTACATCGAAACAAAGTATTTAATTAAATTAGAACTACAGGAGTGTACTTTGAAATTCTCTGCAGAGCTGGTCAGCTCCAGCATCCATGGTTTCATTCCAGAAAGAGTCCAACAGATATAATCTCTGCCTACACCACACTAAGCAGTACCACTCCCACCAGGGAGGAGGAGAAAGTAGTCTTCTCCAACCWGCACCTCGTGGCATCCTCTAATCCCCTCCCTGCCCTGAAAACTAGCAAAAAAATTCAACCATTGTACTGTCCTTCAGCCTGCCTGATACATCTAATCAAGAACTGACTGAAGACATAACTAATGGCAGCTGAAATAGTACAAAAGCTGTATTAGAAATGAAGCAATAGGATTCCTTCAGCTAAAATTAGCCTTTTGGCTCCTCATCTCTCCATGACTCTTAAAGCATTTAGGGCTAATGGCAACATTGATTATCATTAGCTTTAGAGACAAAGTGGTTTAAAAATAAAAACTATTAAATGGGCATATTCATATAAAAACTCTCATATAAGTTCCAAAARTGACTTTTTGAACAATTCTCATTGGTTTTAAGTTGGATCCATGTTGTTTAAACTTTTCATACTTATATCACTGCACTTGGAAAGCAAGACCTGATGAAGCACAGCAAGACCACTGTCAGAGTGGGAACCACATAAGGACAGAGTTTCTGTGGCAGTAAATCAGACTACTTCTTGAAACATAGCAGACAATTAAAAATTTACCATAATGCAAAGTGTTTTCCAATTATTTCACTCATACAGTGGTGTCCTGGCAGAAAATTATGTGGATCATGTTGTTTGCATGTGTTAGTTAAAGGTATGTTTTTTAAGAGCAAAAGAAATATGCTCTTCACATTGGTATAGGAGCTAAATTTCACTAAGGCTTATTATTACTTATGTCACTGGAATCTAGTTACCTACTAAAATATTTTGTTTATGCAGAGTGAAGCCTGCATCCCAACCCAACAACTGCTAGCAAACAACTSATTGATGAGACAGCAAATCTGACATAACTCAATATACTACATAAGAGAGTAACTAAAGAGTGTTATGTATTAAAAGCTGATGAATTTCAGAGTAGTTGTATAACACTGCATTGACAATCCAAACTATTTCCGCACTCATCAGGAATTTCATATGAAGTGGGGATAAATCCCTCAGTAAACTCCTTCACACATCATTTCTTCAATAGCCCAGAAAGACAAAAAATGTATTTTCTTACCTGCCAACCCAGTCAACAGCGATACCTTCCCCGTTGGGCACATCATCACTTATCACTGCCTCCTTATTTGTTCCATTTAGGAACATTCGTTCAATGACATTCCTCCCCACATCAATCCAGTACAACCTCTTTTCCACCCTGTCAAAGTCCAGTGCCACCACATTTCTCAGTCCTTGCAAAATGAGAGAGTAAGACTGGCCATCTGCTGTGAGATTTCTCAGATAGTAACGGTTGCTAAAAATAAGGTATGGGGAGATATTACTATTTTGCCGGCAACTTTTTCCATCAGGCTCCCGGATATAGCCTGGGGCACACTTACAGATGTAGGAGCCAGCTGTGTTCTCACAAATCTGGCTACATACTGATGGAGTTTCATTGCACTCATCAATATCATCACAAGTCCGTTTATCAGACATAAGTTTATATCCGGGATGACAAGAACAGTAGAAACTTGTCTGTGTGTCTGTACAGTCATGATCACATCCACTGATTGAAGGGTCACTGCATTCATTTACACCTGGGGAAGGAAAGGAGTTCTATTCAAGGAACCAGCTAGCAGAGTAATAGCGCAGTCACTTTCCAATGCATTCTGTCTCTCTCTCCCTGGCACCTCCTAAAAATGCTTGAATGTGGATAGGGGCTGCTGCAATAAAGAAAAAAACAGAACAATCTAATCTAACATAAAATTATCCTAGCACCTCTGAAGTCTGTCACAACACACCCAGAGTGCAAAGCATGGACTATGGCATACCTTGGAAACACAAGGGCAATACATAACAATGTATGAAATACCTTTATCTTGTATCATTAGCTCAGTCAGTTAAAACAGCACATAAAAAGGATAATCTAATTCAAACAAAAAATAATAAAAATAACATTTCTTATCATTTTGATTTCTGACAAACGGCCATGAAATAGATATGACTCATTAAATAGTTTTCTTAAGAGTCATTTTTCCAAAGGTGCCTAAGCATTTTAAATGAGACAGTACAAGTAAATCTATACATACCACATCCTTTTTCATCACTGTTATCTAAGCAATCATCCAACCGATTGCAGACTTTAAGCCTCTCAATGCAGTTTCCATTGTCACATTTAAAATGATGGGGAGAGCAGGTTGCTTCYGGTGTACTACAGAGATGTTCCAGCTCATCAGATTCATCACCACAGTCATTATCACCATCACACATGTAGGCTTTGGAAATGCAGCGCCCATTCTGACAAGTAAACTGGTGCTGTTGACATGGTTCATAGATACAGCCTCTTTCATCACTGCTGTCACCACAGTCATTCCGCCTATCACACCTGAAGAAGAATGAACACTTTAAATGTAAGAAGGCAATCACTGTCTCCAGGGCAGATGGATAGACACACTCTCCCAGTTTCCAAAGAAGGTTGATATTTTTGGCTCCAACAGAAGACACTTCCTTTTAAAAAACTGGGATTTAATTACGTAGTCTGATCCTGCAAATCCAGCTAGTATTTTCCAGACAGGATCACCCCAGGAGAGGTTACTAGTGACAAGAAGGATTAAATGCTAATGGTGAGCAATGGGGATATTAACATAGAAAATTCTAGAGCATTTTCAAGTCAAAGTTAATGCACCAATGCAGAGCAGATAAATAGTTTCATTACAGTATGCAGATCAACTTACAACTTAATKGTGTGAAAAAAAGGTTGAATTAGCTCCTTCAAAATAAGCAAGACTGAGAATTTCTACAGCTGCTTGGGTAGTTACAAACCTGTATGTGTTACGGATGCACAAGCCATTACTACAGGTAAACTCATTTTCTGTGCAAGATCTTCGTGTGCAGTTCTGGTGTTCATCCAAAGCATCACTGCAGTCAGCATCACCATCACAGACCCATGCTCGAGGAATGCATCTCCTGAGTGGGGGTCGATTGTTGGCACACGTGAACTCTGCCGCTGTGCAGTTGCGGTTTGCTGAAGGAAAAGCACTGTCACTAAGTTATACTCTGTGTACGTGACAGTCTCCTCCACCACATACACAGAGCCTGAATATCCAYCCACAACCCACAACACAGCCATGCCCTACTATACATGCAGAGGCAGACACCACTGAACCTTCTCATGTACAAAACTGTGCATTACTCTTCCTGAAGGCTGACTGGGAGCCAAAGATTCCTTAGGAAATGCTGACATGTGCAGAATTCTGCATCTTTACTGGATTCTCAATATAAGCTTTCCACACGTTCAGACAGATTTTTTTGGGAGCTGAACAGCCTCTATTCCCTATTTTCTTCAAGGTATGCTCCAGCGAGCAAACAGAGGGAGAACCATTATAGCTAATAAGGRCAAGACTACAAGTATAACCTGTTGCTCTCAAAAAAAATCAAGAAGCGGGACCAGCGGGCCTGGTAAAACTCCTTCCCCTTGTTCACACTCCGAACAGATATGCTTATTTTATTCACTGGTTTTCAAAGACATTAAGCCAAAAACATGAAGTTATTAATGTGCACAAGATGCAGTGCATGATCACCAGGGAGAATCTCCACTGAAGCTGTTCTGGCTGCCCAAATTACACACACAATCCAGGTTAATTACATCTCCTTTGCATCTCAACAGCTCAAAGAGTAATTGCCAAATTAGAACAATGTTTTGTTGGATCTTTTTACCAGTGAAAAATTCAATTTCAATTCAATATTATGAAAGTGAACAGGAATACTGTACCTCATGCTTAATGTGTACCTTTATGGGGCAGAAAAATAGGTAGTGGGTGAGAGTTTGGGGGCTGCTTGTTTTCCAAAGAGTACTGACAGATCAAATGAAGTGCAGTACCTATTTGCATTAACCACCTACCACAATTATGTCTTTGATCTTCATCACTCATATCCCCACAGTCATTATCACCATCACAGATCCATGTTGCTGGGATACATCGTCCATCATCACATCTGAACTGGTCGCTCGAACAAGTCCGCATTTGGGGCACTTGAAAATGAACACAATCACTCTGCTTGTTAAACTAACCTGCACTGCCATGAAATCTACTGAGGACTGTATTTCAGGGAGAAGCTTATGAGAATGAAATGTAAAATCGAAGATTAAGCATAAAATAGCCAACGTGTAAGACATTTTCTTAAAGGTGCAACTCTAATAATGTGCAAAGTGCTGAAATGATAGAAGAATCTTGCCTAGTATTATTCTTTCTTTTACAGTGAGAATAATAACTATGTTATAATATCAACTGTCAGTGACTTCAGTTAGCCTCTTCTCTTCTTCCCTGGCGATCATTGTCCTTTTTTTCACTTCCTGCCCCAGTTCTCTGCTTATTTCCATCAGTTTCTATTGTACATACAGAATTTGTTACTATGATACTCCTATACTGTGCCAACATTGTTCCCCTAGGCATCCCACATTCTGTTTTTCCAATGCAATACTGCATGCACACTTTCTGTACAGCATGACATCTGCTTTTCCATCCAAAACAGTATCAAAATACTTGCTACTATTTACTATTTGATTCACTACCAGTGTAGTCTTGTAGAGACAGGAGGTTATAGATTAACAGTAATCACATTACAAGCAATCAGTTACTGCAATTAAAGCCTTCATATTCCATCCACGGCTTTAAATATTTAAGACTCAAATTACACAGTGACTCAGCAACAGTGAATAAACCCCAGAAGATTCCTATTTTCCACCTAGTCTGGATTTAGGCTTCTGCCTATAAGACAGACCACTGATTCACCATAAACCACCATGTYGTACCTTCTGAATGCAGACTTACCACAAGAGGCAGGTTCATCAGAGCCATCAGCACAGTCTATTCCTTGATCACAGTACCAATGAGCAGGAATACAACGTCCCGAGGTACAACGAAACTCAGTGTTTGTGCAAGTCAGAGAGACTGGAAGATAAAACCTATGTATGACTACTYTTTTTCTGCTACCTTTCCAACTTTRGTTGCTTTTGAGTCCATGTTACGCAAAAATATKACAGTTGCCAAATAAGAAAGAGAAAAAATTACTCTAGGAAGGATGTCTTTTCTCAGCCTGTCTGGAAAGAGCTCATTGCACAAACTAGCTTGATATTTGCATGGAAAAAAATGGGCTTCAGTCTCACCCTGGGTATACGCATCAAATAGTAAGTAGACCAAATTTGCCCTGGAAATAGGATTGCATGCAGGAACTGTACATTTGTTCTGTATTTATACTTGAGATTTGTGCACAGGAAAATTACTACAGTCCAAAACAGTCATTTCTCCAGTGCCCAAACTGGAGGCTTAGCAGACTCAGTGCTTTACAAGAAATCAAAATGTGCACTAAGGAATAACATCTCATGGTAGACAGTTTTCCTCCTACCAACTTTTCTTCACTTGCTGGTAGGAATCTTTTCTTAATGGCAGAAGAACAAACAATAACAATGAATTGTGCCAGCTCAGCATGCTGCAAATACTCTGCACTTCAGCTGAGCCCTTTGATCCTGGCATGTATAGAGGGTTTGACATTTCTTCAGTAGTTACCAATACTTCCCTGTACCCTCTGATTATTTCAAAATACCACAAGGATTCAGTCTGACAATTTAACTTGCTCTTCCATCTGCCTTTAATGATGAAATCAAAGACAATTAACTATTGCTCATTAATGTCTTAGGGTTTCTTTAATCTCTCATTCTTTTTCTCCCTCTTCCTTACCCTTCACCACTTCTCAATTTAAGCAATTCAGCAGGGTCATAAACAGTAGAAGGGACAAAGCACATCTTTCACAAGCAGAACAAAGCACACTATAGCACACGGGTGTCCACGGTCAGAAKTGGCCACATTCTACATTGAACTCATATTTTAGAAAAATTGTGACATCTAGTTTGTTCAAGCAAGTACCTTCAGGAAAACTATTGAAAACAAAAATAATCTACTTAGGTAATCAAAATCAAAATCAAAACACTGTCTGAAAATATCCATTATGGTGTACAAATTGGTCCATAGTATTTTAGATGGGAAAAGTACTACCTAACTTCTCCCAAATAAAAATGTCCTAGTGAAGTTAAGCTAGTTTGTAATTAAGGCTGATTGAAAACTAGGCACTTCCATACACTAACTGGAAGCTACAATGAACAATGAATTATATGCTAAAGCATACATAACCACGTGAGAGGGCTAAAAGAAATATACAATTTCATTTGGTTAGAAGTAAAAATATTCTAATGCTCAAGGTCTGGAAAAAGATAGCTGTTTATAATACTTAAGTGCCAAACACCTCATGAAACCTTGTAAAAACATAAAGAATAAAGACGAGAATAAGCAAAAGGAACAATCCTCAAATGCTGTGTTAAAACGCTGCAAAAATTTATCATATTTTTTATTAGATAAAAGCATTATTTAGATAATTAAGAGCTAACAGTACAATGCATAAATGCATATGTAACTTCAGTATTTGAGAAGAGTTGCATTCAATTAAAAGTAAAGAGCAGCGGAATAAATTAAAGAAGCATCAGAGAAGCTATGAAGGCCCTATTAACTTACCACAGTGAGTGGGACTCTCATCACTCATATCTCCACAGTCGTTATCACCATCACACAAATATGTCCGAGGAATGCAAATATTTGTGCTTTGACATTTTGTAAAACCAGACTGGCACGTACGCTCCGCTTTAAGGAGGGAGAAAAAAAGARCAAAAGTGCTTTAGAGCTATTTCAAATACTGTTAAGCTGTATCTCACACAAAGATATGGAACATGGTCAAAAAGAGTTCCATGTTGCTCACTTGCTAAAGTAATTCACTCATACTGCTCATGCTATAAAAAAAACATTGCTTTTATAGACAGAAGTCCTGACAAAAATGTGATCAAAAAGCCCACATGCCAATACTTGTGGGTGAGGGAATGAAAGCTGGCRTGTATTTACACTGTAATGCCTACATTTGCAACCAGCTGGTATGGTATGAACATCTGACCAAATACAAATGAATAATAGATGAGGAATTTCAAATAGTCATATTTATCTGAGAAGAAAAAAGAAATTTCATAAACAATATGTTTAAAAAAATTATCATTTGGCATACAAAATGAAAAAACCAAAAAACGCTAAATAAATTATCATCCATTTCTTTAACTCCAGATATAAGTTTTCAYTGAAGATTTTAATCTTAGTGCATAGAAGTTATTATTTTGATGAACTGCAAAAGTAGTCAATATTGAACTAAGCATCATTTACATCTGAAAGAAAACATGACTGATAGCTTCTTATAAGGCATATAATTTTAAATTGTGCCATTATGGAGTCACAATATACAATCCTGATGATTAAATCTAGTATAACTAATTCAGCATGACACAAAGTAAAAATCCATTGTCAAATTCCAGGCTAATCCTGCAAAAATATAAACTGTGCATCCAATTTAWCTACAACAATCTTTTTGAAATCTATGGGATTACTCACAAGAATTATCATTACATACTGCGTAAGCATTTGTTGCATCATGGCAGACTACTTAAAGCAACATTTATTATGTAMTATCTTAGGATGTTCCAGAAGATGACTAAATAGCAATTCTATTTGCTTAAAATAACACAAACAGGACGTGAAATGTAAGTTTTTTAAAACTTTTGTCCTTTTKGCTGATTTTGTCAGATTTCTTCACATAAAACCCCATTTCCCTCTTCCTTTGTCTAGAGAGTCAGACTCAAATAGGTACTAAGGGTAAACTTACGACAGTTCCTCTCATCTGATGTGCCATTATCATAACAGTTGTTGACTCCATTGCAGACATACTGAAGGGCTATACACCTTCCATTATTGCAAGTAAACTCTGTGTGGGAGTCACAGGTTCGGAACAAGCAGCCAAGCTCATCACTGTTATCCCCACAGTCATTGTAGTGATCGCAGCGGTAATGATAGGGTACGCATCGCCCATTGCCACAGGTGAAAGCTGTTGGCTGACAAGTATGGAAAGCTGCAGAAAATTTAAAAGAAAAGAAATGTGGCTAAAATATAATCAAAGTTCTCTGACAAAGTAACAAGTAAAATCACAGTATTTTTACCTGCCAGGGCAAACACAGCTGCAAAACGGACTGCATGAAAAGTAAAATACATATTTAAATTAAAAAATCAGAAATTGGCTATACAAGACAAAAATTCAAGCCTCTAGTGATTCTGGATTCTAAAGCAAACCACTAGCCATTCAGACCTCAAATCTGTGAGCAAGCAAGGGATTGTTTCCAAACTACAGCCATAAGATCCACGATCATAAAGCCAAAAGTGACAGAAAATACAGAACAGCCAAGACAAAGTATACATTCTAAAGCAGTTATTTTAAATGCTTACCACACACACTTTCCAACTCATCACTGCCATCACCACAATCATTGTCATTGTCACATTTCCACCGCTCAGAGATACACTGCCCATTAAGGCATGTGAAGAAACCAGTATCACACCTGGTACCGTTATCCACAATGCAGTGCTTGTTGTTATTGGCTAAATACCAGCGACCTTCAGAGGGGCACTGACATTCTGCACCAGCTGGACCTAAATTTATGTTTGACAGTTTAAAAAAATAAAAATAAGACAAAAAAAAATAGGAAACAAATTTAACACTTAGGTTTCATATAGGGTTCTATGAAGTCTTCACAACTGTAACACTGGAAAAGGCAAAGAAATTTTCTCAATTCCTGTATGACCTATTTGCTTAGATAGTAGTGTAGGGACTTAGCCAGACTTTTATCTCAGTTAAGCACAAGCAAACCCATTAAAACCCACAAAGGTTATTTCAGAGTTCCTTAGAGGAACTGAGATCAGAATTTGAAGTATCTCAGTACTTGCTTATTGCTTTTTAATGGCAGCAAGATGGCAGGCGAAGCTTTCAAATATCACAGCTATACCCACTGAGATTTCATTCCTCAAAATCAAAACAAGTGCTCAAAACTCCTTGCAACAGAAAAACTGCTCTTCTTAAAATTAATGAGAAGYTTGAGTTGTTTTCAGGCAAGACAGATTTTTAAAGGCATTTAAAATGCTACAAATGAAAACAGGCTCTGAATGACTTTTCCAAAGTCAAATATCATAATTTTCAAAAATCTGCAACATATGAAACAGCTCTGCAACAATCATTTAATAAAGAAATAGCAACCATAAAGATTTTTAAAATATGTTGTAGGAATCATCTGATCAGTATACAGCATGAGTGTATGTTTCTGAGACAAGCATATCCTGTAGCAGTCACTTCATGTCTGATCCACAAAAATTTTAAACCCCAGAAAACAATGGTTTGTTTCAAGTTAGAGAAACCCATAATCTTTACATTCTCAGACAAAACCCTTAGGGGTGTTGGTGAAATACCATGATCTTAAACAGCAATAATTTTTATTGCATTTATAAATTAAATTAATATTACAAATTGGGGAATACTRAGAAGTATTTCAGCTGTCCCCATGTGAATAGAGTTGTTATAGTCTAAAGACTACAACAGGCAACGTAACAGCTTACAGTCATCAAGCACAGAAGCTTACCTGGTGCACAGATGTGACTGCAGCCGCCATTGAACTGGTTGCAAGGGTTGATACACTGCTGCTGCTTACTTTTTGACCAGACATGAATATCCATTGGTCTTTGTGGAAGATTCATGATCATTACAATCTGATCTGAACCATCATACTTATTAGCTCGATAAATGCTTCGCGTGTTCCAGTCTGTCCAATATATGTGCTGATCAAACAGTGTCATTGCAAATGGATGCAGAGCAGTGCTAACAATTACCTCACGATTTGTACCAGTGAGAGTGCATCTCTCAATCTTCTGCCTACAACAAAGAAATTGTTACATCTTAAAAGARATGTCTTAATTTATGTATAGAATCATTCCCTAATTAGTCTGGCAGCTGACATCCAACATTTCAGTAATGTTCACCAATATTTAGTGTGCTGTTATGCTCCCTTACCTCCATTAACCAGACTTTGAAACAGAAAAGTGTATGTTTCATTTGACATTTTGAATTCCTCTTAAAACAGATATCCCATTACAAGTGCCKTGCCCTTCTGCATGCAGATAAATTCAAATAACCACCTTCTTCCCAGAAGATTCCATAGAGGCAGGGACCATAGCATTAATTACATTACAGACAACAGTCTTCTGATACAGCAAATAAGTCTGAAAACTAACTTCTATGCTGAAGGAACCAGAGGGAAAAGGTCTAATTGCTAGTGTGGTTTGTCTGAGACTATGGGTGAATTTGAATGGATAGAAAATGAAACTATTTTTTAAAATTTTCCTGTTTATGGAAGAAATTCTGTGACACAAATTCAAGAGTAGAATTCTGTCTGGTAGACAACAGCAAGAACATCAGGCCAAATTCCACAGGAGACCATATTCCACAGGCATTAACCATGAGCAATGAATGATGTAATGTGTATACTGAGATTGTATTTGTTACAGAAGACACTTTTAAAAATCCTGAATTGGACATCAGATAAATTGTCAGCGGGTACAAATGCGCAAAGCAGAGAACAAAACCTACACTGTGACGTAACATAACTTCTTATTGCACAGTAGTTGCTATTGAAACACTAACCAAATGTAAACAAACAAGTGTGTTATCAATACATACAGATTGGCATCAGCCCAGTACAGCTGCTCTTCTTCATAATCCAGGGTAAGTCCATTTGGCCATACCAAATTTGTGCTCACAATAGGTGTTCTGAAGTTTCCTCCAAGTGTAGCTCGTTCAATCTTTGCATTTGAACTCCAGTCAGTCCAGTACATATACCTGTCAATAACATGATCATATTTTTATTTAAAAAACCTTACAATGCTGTTATCTGCTTTTGGTGGTATTTCCACCCAGGTGTCCCCACTGAAGTGGGCAGTGCAAAACTACAGTGAAAGATCTTCTCCCTCTATTTTGGCTCATACTGACAAGGAAATCTTCTAGAGAGACCACTGAGGTCCACTGGAGTTAACATCAGAAAATTTTTTCCAGCTCCTATGTGAATCCAGTAAAGTCAATTAATCTCTTTCTTATCTCTCCTAATTTTAAATGCAGYATAACCAGTAATGAAATTAAAGGCCAAGTATACTACAGTAATGCCCCCTGCCTCTCATGAAATGTTTTGATACTGAAACAAGAATTCTTCTGAAGCTTTTGAGAAAAACAACAGAAAAAGGGTTAGGATTATAGGAAGTGTCTGGCAGTTTATGTCACAGTCCAAATTTATAGTTTTACCTGCAGCCAAAACAAAGTGTAACACATACCCTCTGCAGGGATCCAACACAATAGCTCTCGGCCGTGGCACCCGGGCGATCACTGTGCGGTTTGATCCATCCACAGCCATGGAGCTGATGGTCTGATTGAGGTACTCACTGTAGTAAACTCTGTTGTTGATCCAGTCAAAGGCTATGCCATCTGGAGTCCCCAGGTCTTAGAYACGTGCAAGAAAACACACACAAGCTCAGCACAGTTTCCTGACATACTGCAACACTCTTCATCTATTGTAATTTGGCAACATCAAAGACTTCTTTGAAATGCCATTGGTGCATGTGCACCAGTGCAAATCTGTCCATATAAAAACCTGGAGTAGTAATGCTTATATTCAAGTAGTGCTAGGTACTGCAGTCCATTTTTTTTAATACCGGATTGCTTTGTATCACAATTTCAGTGCACTTACCAGATGCAATTACTGTTGGAGAGCCAAGTCCTGAGTAAATACTAACAGAACTGATTCTTCCTGTTCCTGAAGGAAAACTTTGTGTAAAATATATTCGGCTGTTTATGCTGTCAAAATCCAGGGCCACAGCAGTTCTTAACACGTTGATTGTACGGAAGGGAGGACTGTGATTTTCAGGATCTAGAGGAATACTTCTGAGGGCATTCTCAAGAGCAAAAACCAGGTAGTCATCTGTTGAAATGGAACATCTCTTGCCATCGCTGCCTAGTGTTCCGAAGGCACAACCACATTTTGGTGTCTGAATGTCAGGGAGGGCAAAACAGAGGTGAGAACAACCTCCATTGTTGTCCAAACAAGGATTGTTGTTGACATCAAGGGGTGAACGTGACTGGAAATTACGGTTATAAATTGTAACATCCCTTAGCCAATTAATGTTATCTCTTATTACTGTGGGTTGATCAGTATTGCCTGGYTCCTTGCTGGCTTGGAAGACTTTTTTCAGGTTTCGATCCACCCAGATCATGGAATTGCCAAAGATAGTGATACCATATGGAGTTGGACAGCGACTGCCATAACGTACAATTTCAACATCACCACCATCAGGCCGAATTCTTGCAATCATATCTAAGGAATCATCCACCCAGTAAACGTAGCCATTGCTGTGATCTATGGCTAACCCACGAGGAGTGACAATTCCCTCAGACACAAGGATTGTTCTGTTGGTGCAGTCAAGAAATGCACGTTCAATCTTTGGATTTTGCCCATAATCTGCCCAGAAGAGATATCTGTTTTTTGGGTCAACTACTATGTGCCTTGGCATATCTGTGGTAGTTTTCAGAAGCACACGGCGATAAGTTGTGTTTAAACGCAAAACTTCTATAAAAGTCTCTGTCAGGAATGCATTTGTAAAATAAAGATTTCCTGTATAYGAAAAACAAAACAAAACAAATAAAAAAACAAAAGCGAAAGAGGAAGTTAATATTAGCATCAATACCAGAGAAACATAAGCTGCTAAAATACCAAACCACAAAATGAATGGCCATCATAAATATGTTAGTCGTTGGAAGCATAAGGCACTTGCTACAGTTTGATGAATTAGAAAGAAGACAGCCAAACTGACGTAGACAATTTCTAAATCCTCATGGATTGCCATGCGTATCAATAGTATAGTTGCCTTTTAAAAAACACAACTATGAAATCCATGGTATGGACAGGACTGTATACAGTAACTGAATTGTTTACAGCAGATGATTATCCTAAAACTCATCCCGACAAGCTCATCAATCAACTGAAGAACTTTTGCAAAACATAGGTACAGTACACATGTGTATATAAAATTAAAGTATTAATGGCAATTGCTGAGTAATACTTTCTGAAGAGTTAAAATTTGAATTCATCTCTAACATGTTTAAATAGAAACAGGAAGTGGAAATGTGGAAATTACAGTTCAAAGACAAAATATTTCTTCTGCTTTTTTTACTTTCCATTATAACTTATAGTGTTTGTACACAGCAATCTGAGGGTAGATGAAAAGTCATTCTTTCTTATTTACAATGTCATCAGAGAGGTTTTCTGAATTTTTCTGTGGTATCTGTTTTCACAATAGTAATACACAGCTACTTACAAACGTACAGACAAGAACAGAAACCTAAGACGAATATTAGAGCACCGGGAGAGAAAAGGCTCTTTACATCTAGTCTGATAAATTTCCATGTTTACATATATATATAAACACAAAAGTTATTCATTACTTCCTCTTGTTTTAAAATCAGTCCATTGATACATAAGTTAGAACCATAGTACTTCCATTAATAGTTCCATTTGCATCTGTTTGCTAGCCTAAAAATGTTACAGTATGTAAAGAATAACATTCTCCTAAATTCAGTTGTGCTTACCTGCTACCCAGTCAATTGCAATGCCACGGATCCCATTTCGTCCTATTCCATTTGTAACAACATTTCTAAAATAAGAACCATCAGGTTTAATTTTACGTATTGCATTCTGATGAGCAACTGTGCTACTGAAGTCACACCAGTAAATAAAACCAGAAGGCATGTGAACATCTACATGAAGTGCATTTCGTCCTGAAATATTATGAAAAGTAAGAATTAATAATTTTTATATAAACTAACTTATTGAAAACATGTATCATGCCAGAAAGAAATGCCAAAATACTAGGCATTACAAGATTTTTTCCAATTGTAACATTCACATACCTCTTCCTGCCAGTGGGACCATGGCTTCAGAGTGATCTGACGTCTCTAAACTAAATCCTTTAATTGCAGAAAGCATAGAAACAATTACAAATGAACTGTATGGGGAACAGGTTCTGTTATCAGCATTTAGCAGAAAGCCAGTCGCACAGGCACAGGAGAATAATCCACGAGGCAGAGGCAGGCAAAGCTGCTGGCAAACTCCAATATTATTACTGCAGCCATTTGAGGAACCGGCAGAATCTGTGAAAGACATAAATGGCAAAACAAAAATCACAACTGCATCATCACAAACACCTATGGATATATACCCAGATTCATATACTTGTACAGTATTAACCATCAGCCGACAAAAATTAAGATCTTAATCATTGTACATTTTAGCACAGATGTGTTAGCAATGGGTTTACTGGTCTCTTGTCATTCTAAAATCAATCGGGCCAAGAATCAGATTAAACAAATTTGAAGTTAAAGTAAAAAAAGTTCTTAGTCATCCCTACTTAAGTGAAACAACATGAGCCAACAGATGCCTTAAATAGATGGTGGAGCATCTCTTTACCAAAACCAGGCAAATTGCATCTGACAGTTTTCCTGAAAGCCAGATCAAAGCATTTGCTTTGAAAGAGCATCCATTCTGTCTCTAGGGAAAGTCTGAGTTTTTGCAAGTGAATACCTCCCTAGCAAATACTCACTGTCTCTGTAATACACACGTAGGTTCTTCAGTCTTGGGACATTATCTCTCAGCACTACTTTGTTTGCGCCGGTGGCTTTGTCAACTCGTTCAATAACTTCATAATCTCGATCAGTATAGTACAGAAATGTATCATACACAGCAACTCCCCAGGGATGAGAAAGATGAACCACCAGAGTCACACGATTTGTACCATCCACATTGCCTCTCTCAATCTAAGAAATCAGTTTACAGATTAAGATTACATTTCTTCTAATAACAGTACAATGTTATAATATAAAATTAAAATGCAACACATGCTACTAAAATTTCTTTGTGCATGAAATCTTTATGTACAAGGTACAAAGGAAAGGGGCAGAAGCATTTGATTTCTGATCTTACACTTTTGATGGTAATTAATAACTGCTATTCAGGTTTTGCTTGCAAAATGCCTGCCTGCAACTCCCAGTTATAAGAGAAAACTGAAGTAACTGACTCACTCATGTGAACCACAGATGCACAGACAGGTAAATAAGCAATTATTAAAAGAGGTTCTCCTACCATTCCTGTGCTTGTGACAGCCCAGTATAACTTTTGTTCTTTAATGTCRATGGTAAGGAACTCTACATGGTCCAGGTTGCCAGTGAAGAGGGTTTGTATGCCTGATCCATCCATGTTTGCACTGGCAACCTTTGCTGGGACTCCACTGTCAGTTCCCCGGTCTGTCCAGTACAACTTCCTGTAACAGACATTATCAGATCTGTCAGCAAAACTGCCAAGAGAAATTAGTGGACCAGAGTCACTTGAGCAGATGCTTAAAAYGAATTCCTTTGTCAGTAAAATACTTCAGCACATGCTGAACACAGGTCACTTTGAATCAAACCACAATGAAAAAGAGCTTATTGAAAAAGAGAAAAATGTTTGTTCTCTCGACAAAGAGAAACTTTCCCTTGAAAGAGAGGAATGTCTCTTAAATAATTTTTAGAAATCCATAATCTCGCCTACATTGTCCAAGGATATTACCAGCAGGTAAACATGCTAGAGTATTATCACTGTGACAAAAAAGGAGGAGAATAATAATTCTGTTTCACAGATGGCTGCAATGTTTCAAAGTAAATTTGGTTTCAATTTTCAATTAAAACTACAAAGCCAGAAAAAATGTATAGGAAATAGAAAAAAGGCAAATTGCTCTTTTTAGGAACAAGCAGCAAAGTTATGCTTAGTTCTGTGCTTTTTAATGTGTGACATTTTTCCCATATAATATGTCTTTCTACTATAGATAGGCTCAAGTCAGACATCATAAGATATTTTACAAAAAAAACTTTGAAGTTTTCTTTATTCTGGTTTTGTATTTTTCAGACATTTTTTTCACAATAATAATATTCTGAGCTTCTTTTTGATTAAAAAATGGTACCACACAAGCATATAGTAAATTAAGGAGGATGAATATCTATGCAATAATTTATGGAGCTATGTAATCATTTTTTAAAGTTTAAAAATACTAAATTCACAAATACAAAACAAAACCATGTCAAATTCAGGGTGAAATTTTAAAATACTGAAAATTAAGAAAAATATGGAGAATACACTCGAGGCAAATACAACAGCTGTTTTGGAACTTTACCCTCTGGCTGGATCAACTGCCAAACCAGTCGGTGTGCCAGCTCCCAGAGAGGTGCCATCATTAGTAATCAGTGTTTTCCTGTACATTATGTCACCATGCAGCTTCAGAACCTATGCAAACATTGAACATATCAGAGCATGCAATATAGAACTTATAGAACATTTTCAAATTACAGGTAGGAAGCATGAATCAACGAGGAGTTGAATTTGCAGAAGACTTTTTCAAATACCATGAAGAAAAAGCACATTGTTCTGTACCCTAACAATCTCCCTTCTCTAAAATGCACCCCTTGAATAAGCTGCTTTCAGCTCAGAACCTGCCTATGAAAACAAGGAAATATCCTAGGTATAAAAATAGTTAATCTCTCCATTTCCATAGTATCTTCAAATCCTCAATGGGCTGAGAAAGTGCTGATTTAGGAAGTATCTCATTTCATTTGCTCAAATTAGCTGCATTTTAACTTAATAGTAGGTGTTTATAATTTGGAACTAGAACACTAAATGACTGGGCTCATTAATGTATTATACATTACTTATCCTCTTTCCCTACACTGAATGACAATTTTATCCTTCACATACCATGAGACTGCTGGTCTCSAGAAAGCTACATAGTATTTATCAGAGCATGTGGGAGTGGATCTTACTGCATTCAATGGCAACATTCCTTTACTATCAGAAGCACTGCATTGAGATCATTGATTTGAAGTGGGGATAGTAACATAGAAACTCTAGTCACCAGAGATGTTCTGTGTTAAACACTAGAAGCCTAATGAGTTGTAGGGAAAAAAAGAGACACGCACAAATACCGTCTGCAGAATAGATCTATTCACAAATAAAGTTTCCAGAATATATTACTTTCAATATTTTTGACTATGTTTGAGTTTAAGCTTCTGTTCAAGTTTTTGAAGTATTTTTCTACAGAAAGATTGCACTGTAAAATAAATCTAAGTTTTTCACTAAACAAGTATTACTAATTTCAACCTGTATATATAGCAGCGAAAAATCTAGGCTTTTATTTTCCAGTTATTGTTCTTAAATTACCTCAATTGATTGTGTCCCTGGGTTACTGTAATACAAGTTTGCAGATATCCAGTCCAATGCCAGACCAATAGGAGTACCAGTAACAGTTGCTGGAGCAAAAACTGTCCTGTTGGTTCCATCTGACCTCACTCTGTGAATTTCACCCTTGGAAAAAAAACCCAAAAGCAGAAAAATTGTCAAGAGCAGAAAACACTCTTCCATTCCAACTACATGAGAACAACTTCTATACTGCAATCTTTTCTAACACTAGTCCAGTTCAAGGGAGAAGGCAGAGGCAAAGATAGAGCATAGCTAGGAGTAAAAAAGGGACAACAGGTTGCAGTTGCCATCTCAGAGTAGGACCGAGGTAGAATTACCTTTTGGAAAACGATGAAGCGATCACATGCTCCATGCATATTCTTAATTCTTTTACCACCATTATATCAGTATTCTATCTAAATACCTCAGTGCAGAATTGAAAATTATGCTTCAGAAAGTAATCACTATCTCAGAAAAAAACTGAACAAGAATTCCAGACCAACTTACTGCTGCCTTAAACTACTAAAATTTCTTAGACAGCATGAGAGAGCTTCTTGCTGAATCCTAACAACATGGTGCTGTTTGCAAATTAACCTGTTCTTGAATCCCTAGACCTTCAGAAAAAAAAAAATAGGAAAAGAGGATAATTTCTGGTATGCCTCYCTGTGATGTTGCTTCATTAAGTACTCAGTCTAAATGCACATACATTCATTCTAATGTTAAGTGTCCCTGTGTCCAATATACCACTCCATGGAGAAGTGTTCTGGCTGTGTTTGCAGAATTGAGTCCTAAGTCAAGAAAGGAGACAGTGGACTATAGCACAGCAGGGCTGAGCATATGGATCTGTCAATGCTCTCCAGTATTTCCTGTTCAAGTCTCTGAGCCAGAAAAACATTAATCAAATGTTTCTGCTGAGAAAAATGAGAACTATTTTACAAAAGAACTGAAGCTTTTTTACTTGTCCTAGGAAAAACAAACAAAAAAACAACAAAAAAAACCCACAAAAACCTCACCATTTTGATCCTTTCTATTTATCAAAATTCTTACCAGCAATGCTAATATATTTCAGTCCAAAACACTTTTTAAGAATAAAAAAAGAAAAAAAAAAATCTTAATTTAGTGCACATTTTGAAATAAATACTAACTTACGGGATTTTCAACCCAATAAATCATCTGTTCAGAGTCATCAAAGTCAACATCAACACCATTTTGAACTCCTGCTATTGGAACCATAGCATCATTTGTCTTCTCCTCAGGGTTCAGAGAAATTCCATAAATTATATTATCTCTTACAGCAATAAGGAAAGGGTGTTCAACTGTGAAAACAGAGAGTAATTCAGAGTTGCTTCTGGTCAAGAAAATGGCCTTATGATATACTTTCCCCCTCCCACCAATAAGTTCCCTGATGCAGTGATGTTTTGAAATCACTTACACAGAAGTTTGTTCCCTGACTAGGATCAAGGTTATCAGTTATTGGAAATGTTGTAACATTTAAAGTTTCAGCACTGTGCAATCACAATGCAAATTCAGAGAAGTAGGAAGGAAGTAATCAGGATCACTCACTGCCAGACAAGGGAAGAAGGATATTCATGCAGCTGCTCTAAGCTGCTTTATCAAATCTCTGAGAAGGGGAACCAGCCAGACAAAGCTCTGAGGATTCTGCAAGACCTGCCTGTGATAGGTTCTAATGCCTATTAGAGTAGGACTCACAAGCATGGAATAAGGTCCCAGCAGCAACTGCTGATCATTACTATTAAATATAAGTCAGTACTGTTTTACTATTCTATCTCTAAGGGAGCAGACATACTCCGCTGTAGTATATTTACTTCTAGGTAAACTTGTGCCTTGTACTTTATGCTTTAAAAGTTAATTTCTCTTCCATTTCAGTGATTTGAAGTCTCCTTATAGAGGGAGGCAAAAAACCCACACTTTATACCTGTACAATTGGTGAAAAAATTAATAATGAACATGTCATCTGGCAAAAGAAATGTGATCAAATTTCTAGTCACAAATTGCCTGCCACTAAGTTGAATTTTTGTGACTTCTTTTTAAACGAACTGGCTAAATGACTTTTAGAAGTCATTGACGTCTATGGAGTAGCCAAAGGAAATTCAGTGGTACTTTTGGACACAAAGTTTTGTTTACAAAGGTTAGCTCTGATACAGCAGCATCAAATTTATTCACACATAATTTTAGGCTGTATTTACAGACCTTTTGCATTTGGTGCATTACTTTTTTACACTGGAGAGGGGAAAAGCTCAAGATGAGAAATTTTTATCTGAATTTCAAAATGCATTAGTTCAGATAGGCTGAAGAGAAAGATAAGTAACAGGAAGAACATCTCTCCTGATTAAACCTGAGGAAACCAAAAGATTGACAATGATTTCTTAGCAAAATACAGGCTGAGAAAGAATGTGATAGTCACTTCAAATATACATAAAACGAAACACATACTCCTGCTAAAGGAGAACTACTGATGCTATTTACCTTGAAGGACAAAAATGGCATCGGAACGGACATAAAATGGAGAAAGACTATATTTGAACAGAAAATCAGGTTTCTAAAAATCAAAATTGTGAAGTTCAGTGAATTTTAGGGGCCAGACCCCAGATTAATCTAAAGCTGGAGTTAGACTGGTGAAAGGTGACAGATGATGCGCAGTCAAGGGCAATAAAGAAACAAAGTTCAATGACCAAGGAAGTCCCTTCTAAGTTCTGCATTCTGACATTCTTACAATTACAACCCTCAAAGACATGTTTCCAATCTGAATACTTAAAATGAACACAGCAAACAGTACATTTTCATTTTTAACTGATACTAAGCTCCTTCCATATGTATTTCAAGAGTCAAACTTTCAATGGGGTGAGAAATTTTAAAATGKGGCTTCTTTCAAGCGCTTATAAGAGTATTGATTTCACCCATCTTCCCCAAATGACGCATCTGAATCTCTGATYCAGTCCTTTCCCAAACCTGTCTCCAAACCTTCAGGCCAAGTATATTCCATGTGTCCTAAACGAAGTCTGTTTGGGGTGGCCCAAATGGATTTCAGCCCACTGAAGCATGCTTTTCACCTGAGAGAGGGATGGATTTGACAGGATCAGATCTTTTTTATCATGTCATTATTACTGCCCTACCTCTCATGCAGTTCCTGTTATCAGGAGAAAGGATCCATCCTGAAGGGCAAGCACAGGAAAAAAAAAGTGGTCCAGATGAAGAAAGTAAGCAGAGGTGGCTACAGGGAGACGATGCACAGGAATTAATATCTGAAAATAAGAAAAGAACTATTAGCAACTATAACAGTATAGCAACTACAAAAAATATTCTGTCTCACTGCTATTGATAATATCAATCGAACACTAAGGTAGTTTTGCTATTTCTTTAAAATTAATGAAATTCTTTCTAAGAAGCACAAGCAACACAATATAACAGGATACAATTTTTCATGCAAACCCAGTACTGTTATTATAAGTCTTTTCAACTTTTATGCATCATAAAAAATCTTTCAAACTCAACTTCAAATTTTTCTTAACTGCATGAGAAAACCTGTGGAATTTGCAGACCTTAACCATAATAACCTTTCTAGATAGGGGGTTTAAATTATTTGCTGAAAATTTTTTGAGAAACTAAAGAGAAAATAGTTGCAATTCTTCCAAGATAGTGGGAGTCCAATGCTGAATTTCTTGGATCGCTTTGAAACTGCCTATGTAAAGTTGTAAAATGTAAAAAAAAAAAAAAAAAAAAAAAAAAAAAAAGACACTGAAGGTCTCTCCTGACTGCTGTTATTACTATATAGTAAAATTCATCCTAGATAGTTCCCACAAACTTGTTGCCAAAGAAGATTTTTTAGAATGAGCAAGCTGCATAAGAAAACAAAAATCTGATTTTGAGTATATCCTTAGCAACTGTGGCAGATCTTATTCTAAAAAGCTTGGAAGTTCCAGGAAATTACACAATTGTTACTAAAATAAAAACTAACAGGGACTGAAAACAAATTAATATGACAATAAAACAATGCCATAAACTCAGAACACAAGCAGTAAGAAAATTATTTATCTCATCAGTATAAAGAATCTAAACTCTGGTTAGTCTAAGATCTAATGATTTACAAAAAGGGAGAGTGGATGACAGTTTTATTACTGCATCTGGAATTTCAATCAGCAAATAATCATTTCTTCATTTGCCAATAGCAGTATGATTTGTTGTTCTGCAAGTTCTCTATTCCCTTCCTTTCTGTCTGGCCACATAAAGTACAATAGAATAATGTGTACTAAATACAAAGAAGAAAACGACAAAAATTTCTCTGTCAGTGATAGAAGGGTTTTATTTTACAACCCAAGATTTAAAAAACTATCAAACCATAACCATGATGCATTAATTAATGCCATGCTCTGTTAATTGAACAATTTGCAGTGAAAATTGCTTTAATTAGTTGGARACGCTCCATACACATGAAATAGAACTAAAGCTGAAAGGTAATATTCACATCAATATACTTCCCACTCCTCAAGTCATGCCATGAAATAAGAAAAAGTTTGATAAGAAAGATCTCTACCTAACAGAAAGGATTTTTTTTCTTTTTACAGTCTTTCAGCTGCAAAAGATCACCTGCAGAAGATCCCAGAGAGAATATTCAATGCACTGAAGGGTTTTATTTATTATTATTGTTTCAYTGACTAAAATAATGTAGAAGTACTTTAAGAGAAGGTTGATGACAATAATCTTTTCAGAAAGAACTATTAATGCAGCAAAAATTGAATCTAGTACACCACAGAGTGAATTTTTTAAATTAAAATGGTTTTTTTTTTTCAAAAATGCTTCAATTGTCTTATAAAAACATTCAGGACAAAGTGCAAGAGAATGGCACATCCTACCTCCCTATTATTCTTTTTGGCTAGTCATTGTTCTGAAATGTGCCTAGRTGGTTACTTTCCCTAACACCAGATTGAACAGTTACGAGTCAATAGTATGAATTATYTGCCTGTTTTAACCCAACCCAATTTTTCAAAAAGACTGATTCTTGGTATTCCAAGGCATGACATTACTGCATGCATATTTCTGCAATTACCATAGTTGTTTTGATGAACTCACCATTAGGCTGCTTTACAGGATGGACTGCCACAAGACCCAAAGGCTGGTGAATGTTATAAATCATAACTGTTTGGTTTCCTCCATGCCATTTATTGGCCCGAATTACTCGATTAGTGTAGCGGTCAGTCCAGTACACAAAATCTTCGAAGACAGTTAGAGCATGTGGATGCTGCAATATCTAAAAAGGCAAKATTGTTAATCAATTTCATTCTGGAGATTTGCATTTGTAAAGCTTGCAATGAAGTAACAACAGAGCTAAGCATAATTTTAAAATAAAAAATAATTAAGCAACTGTGTCTCAAAAGATACTTTTCAGAAAAAAAAAATAAATATCATGCATTGTCTGAAAACAAGACAATAAGTATGAGAAAACACACTTCTTTCAAAAACTAAAATGTCATATTAATCCTGTGAGATGAACAGAATAAATAATGGATAAAGCAGTCTAACTACAGGGAAGAACAAACAGATAAAGAGGATCRAAGAAATCTGGCTTATCCAGATTTCAGATAACCAGGAGTGGAGACTGCCTTGGCTCCTATTTGACAYTAGTTGTCTCTCCAGCCAAAAGCAAAAGCCCCTAGAGCCAATTCTTGAAAACATTCATGTGGTTATTGATACAAGTTTCCGTGTCCCAACTGAATATCTGATCTATTGTGCTGGTACAGGAACGGTGCTAAAAGCTCCAAGCAGCACTTCACTGGGAGATAGGCTGTAAGAAGGATGGCCTTGATGGAGCTGCTGCACACAGCAAGTCCTGGTAGCACAAAAACCTTCACTGCTGTCAAGAATAGTAGAAATAACCACTCAAAAAAGATCAGAAAAAGTTCCTTCAGGGTTTTCRTACTATATTTGCCTACTGAAAATGCACCACCTACTAGCAGCAGTGTCAGATGTCACCTTCAGATTTCATACATGCAGACAGAACAGATGAGAATGATCTAAAGCACTAAGCCTTCACACAGCTCTAAGCTGAAGATCACCTGAGAGTCTGAATAGGATATGCAATTCCTCTTGTTCCAACACCAGGAAGCAGCTAAAATACTTCATATCTGCTACCCTCAAGTATTTTGAAGAAAAATTCACCCAATCTATGACAATGAAAATATATTTTTAAGTATTAACAGCAGGGGCATAGGAAAACACCTGTTCCTTATTAATGTCTTACCAGGTCACTTGCAACCACCTGTCGTCTGTTGTTTCCATTGTAATCACAGAAATCGATATAATCGAGATAAGCATCAGCAAAATAGAGAAGTTTATTTGGATAATCAATGGAAAGTCCATTGGGCCAGTAGATTTTATTATTAATAATCACTGTGCGCATCTTGCCATCCATGCTGGCTTTTTCAATTCGAGGGTTTTGGCCCCAGTCAGTCCAGAACATTACATGAGCACTGAAAAAAGTAACATGTGGTTACCAATCTGGGAAAAAAACCTAGCTGCCTATTGAGAAACATTACATGAAGACTCAGGAATCAAAAACCAGAAACTATGTTTTTAAGAACAGTCCTACACAATGATAGTGAAATTATTTATTTCAGCAATATACTTAAGATACTATGGTAATTCCTGTTATAAAAATTATTTTAATACTTCTAATGCTGTTTCTATTTGTCTATTACAATAGCATATAGAAGCTACTGGTGTCAACGGTTTTTAATATGGATTATAATCTGATTCTTCAGATGCTACATAATAATGTAATACAGGCTTATACTTCCATAGGCAAGCATTGATAATGTTAACAGCACTAAACTGGCAATAAACAGAGTTCAAGGCATTTAAGACCTCAAAAAAAAAAAGTAAAAGCTTTTACATGAACAGTTAAAATCATCATATTTCATTCAATTTTCTCTATGCCACTTGCTGTCTGAAATGGGAATGTGCTTTTGTGATAACATTAATATGGATAGATAATTATTTTAGACTTGGGGCTATGAAGGTAGACACATGACATTACACCACACACAAGTTTGTGGTATACCACCAACTGAAGTGATACATAATAATTTTGAATTAATACTTCTTAACTAGGAAGAAAATGTAGAAAAATCTTTTATAGGTAAAAAGCCAACTTGTTACACTGAAACTGAGCAACAGATCACCAGTAATWACCTCATGACTTCAAATATTAATCAACTCAGCAAACACATTAAATTGCTTTAAGTTGTCTCTTCCACTTACCATTTACAGTTCCAACACCATTTGGGCACATCTCAAATTTTTATAGTTATATCATGAAATACACATTTTTTAAAAAATTTTAAAAATCTTACTCAATTCTGGGATCTAACACTAGTCCTCTTGGGTTTGTTACATTTTCACTAATCAGCACAGTCCTGTGGCTCCCATCGAGTTTAGAGACTTCAATCGTTTCCAGAACAAAGTCTGTCCAGTAAAGGTTACGACCTACCCAATCTACCGCTATACTTTCAGTCACGGTGACACCACTGTCAAACACCTGTTTAATAACAAAAAAGTGGGTGAGGAAGGAAAAAAAAATTATGTTAAATTATACGCTTTGCATTTCTTTATATCAATATGAAAAATGGGGAACCAAGTTYCCAACATGTTCTAGTGTATTATGCAGAATGAGTCATGATGTACATTTTCAAAGTGATGCCAAAGCATAAACCCAAATGCTCCTAACATCAGTAGGTCTATTGAAGAAGGTGAAGTTTACTAATAGGAAAACCAGCTGATCGTTTGATGCTTAAAAAGGGCTTCTTGAAAGCATTCAGTTTTCAYTTTCAAACAGCTATATGAAATGTTAGCATCTACAAACTTATTTMATTTTGTCTATGTTATCTCTCTTCTTACTATATTTGGATTTCTCTCTTCCCTTTTGTTAACTGAAGATAAARTGTCTTCATATCCTTTCCACAGAAGACAAGAAAAACTTACTCAGCAAAACTTACTATTTGTCGGTCAGTCCCATTTTGGTAAGCACTCCAAATTTTATCCTGTGCTGTATCAGACCAAAAGATACGATCTGTGAGTGAATCAAAATCAATAGCCACAATATTTGTCCCATCCCGAACCAGAGAATAAATACTGTGTGACTGAGAGGTGATGTTATCCACAACGATTTGGTTACGACTTGCTACCAGCAAAAGAAGATTCACAGATTCTGTCAGAAGAATAGAAATTAAGATACACCAATGAGCAATTCAATAGTAATTATATGAAAGAGAAACGCTGAATAATTTAACATGAGTTCATAGCATTAAAGCTGTTGTATCTAGACACACATATTGAAAGGACAAAGTCAAAACAATTCTCATGCTAAGATACATTATCATAGCCAGTCTGTCCATCCTGACTTTTAAATCTACACTGCCTTTTCTCCATCACTCTTTCTACAGCCTTCCCTTCCAGGCTCCTATCTGTACCTTAGGTCCCTTTCCCCATTATCTAACAAGTTTGCTGCTGACATCCAATACTYATTCCTCCATAAACCGCTCTCATCTCACACTCCTGATTCAACCACAGAAGTTCTTGGTATGTCCGATTAATCAATCAGCCTGGTCTTCCTCCATTTGTAACCCACCTCCTTTTTTTTCCCCCCTTTAGACTGTATGGGAACAAAGGAAAAGAAACAGATTACAGGAAAGCCATATATTGCTGTAATTAGGTTGCACAGATAAGATGCTTAAAAACAACTGAAGACTGGCAACCATAAAGACAGCAAACTAYGAGAAACTCCCTATTAGTAAGGGCCAAACATATGTGCATGTAAAATGCAACTGTCTTCTACAAATTGAGTATATCACTAAACCAGGAAACCTGTAGAGACAAATTCCACTGGGTGTGCTGTGGGTATGTGACTCCTTCATACTGTCAGTGTACTACATAGGAGATAGAAAACAACTGGCAGGCTATAGCAGTGATGTTTGCTCCTTACAAATGAGCAATGTGCAGCACAGGCACTWGGAAAGCCTTGTGAAAGGCAGGGATTTAAACACTGTGAGCACTTAACTTTATGAACAGCTTATTTCGGCTTATGGCTTACAATTCTCTGACAATGCTTTTCTTCAGAACATTATTTTTGACCATTCCAGGGTTAAAAATTACACTGTTCATTTAAATATATTATTGCAAGTAAAATTTGTTTCCAATTAACCCTTCAGCTGACAGTTTCAATTCTCAAGGTCATCTGCCAAGAGCAATTCTAAGTGGCTGTTTACATCARTTTTTTTAAAAGAGAATATTAAGATGGCAAGCTAGACAGTTTTCAGACACTACTGTCATTCTTTAGATTGACATCAATGTTTCTCACCTGCTGCTTTACAAGTCCTCCCATTGGCTTCTAGAATGTAACCTTCATCACAATAACACCGAAAAGACCCTCTCTCATTGTAACAGTGCTGACTACAAAAGCCTGGAGGGTCACATTCATTAATATCTTCACAGGTCTTGGAGTCATTTGCAAGCTGATATCCAATAGGACAGGTACACTGAGCGCCAAAAGGTCCTTGAATACATTCATGAGTGCAGCCAGCATTATTGTCAGAGCAGCTCTCCTGATCTGAAGTTGGGTTGTGGAAAGAAATAAATAAATAGTCAACAAGAGCTTATTATGATAAATATAACTGCATTATATTAATCATCAATTAGTCTTTATAATTGCATTATTAGCCTGAGACTGCTGCTAAAACAACTGCAGAATCATCAGGTATGYAGTGTGAGACTGGACTGCCATCCTTATGCAAAATATAACATACACAATGGACATAAATGCAAGTAAAAACACTGCATGTATTGAATCTCATCAAATGAATGCCAAACAGAAGGCTGCCAAAGCATGCACAACTCCTTCAGCAATAGCCAGAAAAGTACAAAAATTTACTGTGCCACTTCAAAGATAAATTCTATAAATAATAATTTAAATTATTTATAATCATACCTGGCTGGGGYTCATCTGAGAATGTGCATTGGTTAAAGAGAAGGAGGAAAGAAGAAAGAAAAAGATTAAGTTTAAATCAATTCATAATCAATAAAAATACAAATTCTGGCTATACGTAAGCCTCTTGATTTTAATCATGATTCTTGAAGTTAGAAATTTAAAAGAGAATATTAAGAACTGAATCACATTTCATCTGAATTAGTTTTAGTGAATGCGTTCAGGAACACAAAGCATATTCGCACAGAGTTATGTAAAATCTATATTTAAAGTCAGTGGAAGTCACATTGGAATTCAGAGCACGAKACTGGACATAGCTAACAAATTCCTCAGACATCACTGTAGTCTCCTTTCACTGCAAGCAAGTTCCACTTAGAAATTTGAGCTCTAATTATACTGAGCTTACATTTCCACTAGAAACATTGTGACAATAAATAGAGCATGCTGAATATTCCATTTCTTTCTGCAAAACACATAGTAGTCTGTAGTAGCTGCTTGAACAGTAACTTACTGCACAATGGYGATTCATCAGCTCCATTAGGACAATCAGCAGTATTATCACACACTTTGCTGAGATTCACACAGATACTGTGACCTGGACACTGCCACTGCCAGCTGGGGCACCGGAAAGGTTGAGTTGGACAATCTCTCTCATCACTCATATCCCTGCAGTCATTATCACCATCACAGATCCACGCTCGATACACACAGTTGCCRTTATCACAGCGGAAAAGCGATGGAGGACAGGTTCTGGCAGGACATCTATGATGTTCATCTGAGCCATCTGCACAGTCAAGATGGCCATCACATTCCCAGTTATCAGGAATACAATTGCCATCTGACTGACACTGGAATTCATTCTGGTGGCACATCCCTGGTGGTCTTGTAGCTAGAACAGTGACATTCAACAGTTCAGAAGCTGTGTCAATTTTAGACAGAGAAGCAAAATCGTTATGTTCAGTTTATCTCTTCTATAACTAGTTACAATGCTATTAMGAACTGTGTTGCTTTCAGATCAAGCCAAAGAATCACAGTCAGTCAATCAACCTACATGACATTTAAAATGTGACCAATTTAACATCTACTTTATATAGTGGTCAACAAGGCTACAGAGAAGTTGTGGATGCCCTATCCCTGGAAGCRTTCAAGGCCAGMTGGGATGGGGCTTTGAGCAACCTAGGCTAGTGAAAGGTGTCCCTGCCCATGGCAGGGGGGTTGAAACTAGGTGACCTTTAAGGTCCCTTTCAACRCAAGCCATTCTATGATTCTATGATACTCTCSAACTAGAACCTGTGTTTGAAATTCCTGCTCAAGAAAATGATGAAAAGACAATTTTCCCTTAAAAGCACATTGAGGTTTCAAGGACAGTATTTGACATAGCAGATAAAGGACCTTTCCAGAAGCATTACTTAATTACTGAAGTCTTTCTTGGAGCATCAGAATACTTACGGCAACCAGCCTCATCTGAGTGATCATTACAGTCAAAAACACCATCACACTGGTAGTAGGTGCTGATACACTGGTCCCCACTTAGACATTTAAACTCTGTGGCACTGCAGTTATATACTACAAAATTAAAAATATTGAATGTTATTTATTTATTTCAGAGAGCTAGACTACACCAAATTTACCTCTCAATGCCTACGTCTGACACAGTAACAATTCCACTGAAGACCGTGATTTCCCAGAGACACAGAAAATTTGACTTTGGAAACCACAAAACAGAGAAAACAGATTTCAGACCCCCACAACCAGCCTACAGATCAAAAGCATCACAAATAGGGTTAATTTAAGGATAGGTTTATTATGCATTCTGCTGTCTTGRAGCTGGTAATATGAGGTCACCAAACACCCATTTGGGGCAAGTATGAGGAAACAATAAAGAGGCATTCAACAAACAAAACTACACTTACTGCAGTCACGCTCATCAGCACCATCTATACAATCTTTGTCTCCATCACAGACATAGAATGGATCAATACAGCGATGGTCTGGACACTGAAATTGCCTGGGTTCACAAGTACCTGTGAAAGCTATTAAGAATGACAATAAATGCAAATGTGTTTCTTTTCTCTTTTGAAATCAGCTCATTGCTGAGAAAATAGGAAAACGGAATCTCTAACTTGCAGCATATAATACAGAAAGTAGCAATCATATAAATTACAAGCACTGACAATTTAAAATCGACAATTTTTCACTTATGCGTGGGCTTGGACTCATGGAAAATAAACAAAAGACTCCACGTAGTGTTAAATAATTTTTTTAAAGTATATGAAAAAACTATTATCTTACTTCTGGTAAAAACCTCAAGCCTAGCTTAATTGAACACTTAATTGAACAATCAGCCATCACTGAGATCACTCATGAAGTRTTTAGCATATCTAAGCTTCAGCTGCTTTTTGCTGCAAATTACAGAGGATSACATTATGCAGCACCATGATCATGACTATCACATTCGCCTCTTTTTATTTTTTTTAATTATTTCTCTGCGTTCTACTTGTCCCTGGAAGTTCAAACTAGATGAGTTATCCACATCATAAGGACTACAAAATAYTAGTCTAACTTAGATACTAGTCCATTTTCCCAATTTCATTTATCATCCTTATACCAGCAGATATATCTATAGATATAGATGAAGATATACACAGATGATTATAAAAACAGTCATGATACTCACTGCAGTTTCTTTCATCTGAGCCATCACCACAGTCATTATCAGTATCACATAGCCAGATTCTTGGAATACATCTCCTATTATCACAGGTGAACTGGGTTGCAGGGCATGAGGAGGGTCCTTGTGTAGGACAATGCAATTCATCACTGTTATCAAAACAGTCATTATGTCCATCACAATGCCAGCGACCTGGAATACACTGTCCACTGGCACAGGTAAAAGCTGATGAAGCACAAGTATTGTCTGAATAAAAAAAAAAAAAATCTTTATAAAGATATCCAAAACGTGCCTTTTCTGCCACAGTAATCAATACATGCAGTACACTTGCAGAATGCCTAAAACATGCATCCAACTCGAAAATGCACATTGCTTGGAATTAAAATGTCTGTTAGGCAACATGCTGCAGAACTGAATACTTACAAACTTTTTTTAAACTACAAGAAGCAATAAAAAATTAAACAGTTAAGCACTCCTAAACTATCAAAAGAACAAGAAAAGTAACTTCTTCTAGCAACCATTTGCTTTAAACATTTCCCCAAAAGACATTCTAGTTATTCTAAAATAGCCCATTAATAAGAAACAGTTCATACCTTATCATACTAGTTAATCCTATGCATTAGGGAGCATATTTTACTACTGTGTCTTATTTTCTTGTTCATGATTTAAAAGAATTAACTCTGAAGAAGTACCAGATATGTCATAAAAGCCTCTTAGATATCTTCAGTATCTCATCCCCTCTTAAATGCCTCATCAACAGTAATGATCCCACTGTTCTCTCAATTTATGTGAACAACAAAAYACTTTGTGTGAGACACTTTACTGTAAATGAAGCAACACAATTTTAATTTACTTCATTGTTATAATCCAGATGTAAAATTAGTTCAGCATTGCCCAAATACAATGAAAAATGCTTTTTTAAATTCTGATGTTAAATGAAATAAAAAGTGCTGCTTTAATATTAGAGGAAGGTTAGGCAATGTATTTGGTTTTGTTATTTTTCTTATGGTGCTATTTTTTTAAGTGTCTTAATCTTTACTAACATGGCTGTTCCTCTCCATGCATCCAAATTAGGCAAGCTATTGATATTCCAATATCTTTCAAAATTTACAAAAAATAAAGAATAAAGATAACTTTTTTCTTTAGAATATAAGTATTTGTTACTCTGTAAATTGAATTTTGAGAAAAGTGAGATRTTAATATTTTCATGCATCATTCAGATGGCTAGTACTGAATCCTACATGAGTATGATTTAAGTTCCAAAGTAACAAATTATACCAAATAATTTCCAAAGTACCTAACATCCCAGGAAGATTTCAGGATTTATTCACAGGTACAACCCTATAAAATTGGAGTTTATTCCAATGAAGCCAAACTGACTCATTAAACTTCCTGAACTGCAAACAAGGAATAGCAACTGCAGATTACAGGGACTACTTACTTAAAGAACCACAGTTTTGTTCATCACTGTTATCATGGCAATCATCAACACCATCACACTGATAATGTCGAGGCACACATCTTCCATTACCACAGGAGAATGAGTAGGAGCCACACTGCAAAGTGGGGGGCTCATTGGATGGATCTTCAAYACATGTCAGTTGATTAGAAGCCAGCCTCATGCCATAAGGACACCCACAAACTCTCTGAAAGTTTGGAACTGGAAAGCAGAAGTGGCTGCAGTCTCCATTGGGATTTGTTCCTCTATCGCAGTAGTTAGAGCCTTAAAAAGGGATAGAGAAGATCAATGTACACACTACTGATGACATCTTGGGAACTATTAAAAGTGTATATTAACTGAAAGAAAAGGGGCTGTAGCAAGTCCTGGTTTCTGCATACATTGCAGGACAAGCTCAAGCTCATCAASAGCAATAGCAGCAGTAACATATAAGAAATATCACATTCCATATACTCTTCTGTGACACAAATGTTTGGGGAAGTCAAAAACATACTATTGAATTTCATCTGATTTTCTGACAATTTTTGGCAACTATCTGTAAACAAGTATACTACCACAAATGAAAACCTCTGTCTGACCAGGGCTGGGAGACCTGGTCCAGTCTGTGATTACCAARTAGTAAGGGAGCCTTAGGTTTAATCATATATTCCATGAGTGCATTGGGTGTTTTACTACAATTAAACATAGAATTGTATAGAATTCAATAGTGAAAATAAGAAAAAATAGTGACTTATGCATAGTAATTACTTGAATAATAGTAATTTCATTAATAAACATTTACCCAATACCTCAAAATAAATAGTTTTGTTTAACTAAAACTTCTACCAGAAAAGGAGAAATACAAAGTTGTACTTGATGATGCAATTACATAAACCATAATGAAATCATAATTTCATTTTGCTCCATCATTAAGGACAGTAACAGAAGGGGTAGAGGAAAATTGCATCCAGTCACAAACTAGTAACATATACAAGATGTGATTGCAAATGCCTGTGCTGCCTCCCCTGCATGTCAGCTATGATTCACTGAAGCCATTTATCAAATTGAAACTGTAAATCTGTTGTCCTGACATTTTGTCTCTTGTTCCCTGTTTCATATCTTCCATCTGTACAWGAAAAGCACTCACCTATTTGGGAATGAGCATCATATGCTTTAACATGCATAATGTTACTAATGCCCCTCCTAATAATAGTCATTTCTCCTCCATCAGATTTCCTCACTCGAACTATTCCACCAAGTCTCCAATCAGTAAAATAGGCATAACCTGTTTTGAAAAATATTTAACTTATTATAGAGCAATATGACATAAAAGATCAAATATGATAATTCCTAGAAGAGTTTACATGCAAATTTAACCATTTTTCATAATTGTTTAATGAAAAAGACAAAAGAACCTTCATCACTTATAATACTGTCAAAGTGAGCCCTTCAGTCACAGGCTGACATGACTCAGGAAAGACTTCTTAGATTTTACTGGAATTGACATATAACAAGCTCAACTAGCATTTCAAATTCCAAGGCAGTTTTAAGTCATTCTTTAAGACTACTTCCCAAAAAATTCTAGAATATTTTTGAAGATATTTTTATGCACCATCCAAAGGAGTCATATACTGACATCTTTCTTCACACATAACATAAATCCAGTAATAAACTCTACATATAAYTATTAAAATCCTGGAATGTTGACCATCCCTTGTGTGGTGATTCACTTGGTCTGTTCAGTATGAATAGCCCACCTTGGAAGCTGTAATTAGTACAGCATATCTGACTTTTTGCACTACATGAATTACCTGACCTGTCTAAAATTATTTAAAAACAAATATACATAAATTCAGTTCAAAAAAAGGACAAAGAACTACTAAATACATATTTTTAAYAGAAACTTGCAACAGTGCTTTTTTTGGAAAGTCAGTATTATGAAATCTGTGTCATGACACAAACTCACAGATCACCATATGAAAAGAAAAATCTGTGATACTAATACATAGTATTTTTCAATGACAGACTTACCTCCAAAAATAGTAAGGCCAAATGGGTGAGTCATCTGAGTAATATGTTCAAGAGTCCGTCTGTCCAGCCCATCAAAGGTGCTGTGCTCAATTTTATCAAAAAAGGCATCCACCCAGTACAACCTCAGAGAACTAGAAACAATGAAAATGTCATCTTTTTCTAAGTGATATTACATCCATTAGGAAGCACTAGCATTTTCTTAAATAGTAACTTTAAACCTAAAGAGGCTGTTGGAGTGTGTGAGGAGGGATTCTGAGRAAACCTTACATTTAAAGGCTTTTCAACCAATTGAAAGAAAAAGGTCTTCAATRAAAGAGTGCCACTGCATGCAATCTGACATAATTCCTTTATTTGTAATCCCTAAGAGTTTAAAGTCGAAACATGTTCGCTCAAAAAAAGCTTCTCTGTCCTGTGTGGCCCTTACCTCCAGTCAATGGCGAGGCCATTAGGCCAGCCCAGCGTTGTATTGACAATTGGCAAGGCATGGGACCCRTCACTCCAGGCCCTCATGATTTTTGCAGGACGGAACCAATCTGTCCAGAATATGTACCTGAAAGGACACATGACAGAAGACACATGAACTAAATTATATTATGTGATTAAACAGAGCAAACATGTGAAACAGCATAAGCATTTTTCTTTGTAACAAATCCTTTACATAACTTTAAAAAATACAATTTCATGTTGTCCCTCTCCTCAACTGGCATTGGTACCAACAATTAATATTTATTCTATATACAACTTCCAGAATCTTTGGAAGTGGTTCAGCCCTTTAGATATAAAATATCCATAACTTGGTTAAAATCACTAAGGTTCTCATGTAATTACTGATAGAGAGATAGAATCAAGCAAAAATGTAACTTCCAGGTAAAACTTAAAAGCAAGCATGAATATTACAAAGAATTTTCTCCCAATCCATTTGAGTTATGTTTACAGTCGAAGAGTTCAAGTTGATGTTAAATCATTTTATAAAGCAGCAAACAAAAAATGTTGGGATAGTCAAGGATCCAGGCTCAACATTATTCTTATGAAATTACCTTCAAAGTGATGTATTTTGTTACTCACAAAAAATCAATATCCAAGAATTAAGAAATTCAGTAGTACARCATTATGAAACCAAACTATGCTGAGAAATAATTACTGCTTTGGCACTGGCAAATAACAGGGTATGGAATATGAAAGTAAGCACTTCCATGAAAGAAGAGCAAGGATTTATTTTGTGTATGGAATCACATATTGTAAAGTCTGTATCAAATACATCCAGTAGTATCCAGTATGTTTCAAATAAATTCAGACAAAATTAGGGAAGCAATGTTAGCAGTCTGAGAACTGAAAGTATACCAGAAAMAATTTAGCAAACTTTATCTTCCAACTAAGAGAAATATCTTTCTAATCTGAGTGATACAAAGCAACCAAGTCCTTTTGCCTTTTAATAAATGAAGAGAAGTAAAAGGAAAAAACATGGTGCTTTTAAAGAGAATTCTTTTGAGTCTTCTGTCATGTGCAATGTCTCTCACCTTGCCCTTTCCTCTGGGTGCTGAATCCTAGGCTGGAATAAAACAAACAAAATAAAGACAAGACAACTGAAAAGATGGTATTTTGAACAGAACAGAAATCCAGAATCAGATGTAAGTCTAACCTCAACTGTTCTGTTTAAACCATAAATTTGTACATACAATTTAAAATGAGAGTCTAAACTTACCCAATAACAGGATGAACCACTATTGAGCGAGGATTATTTAAATTCTGAACAATAGCTCTCCTGGATTTATCTGCCAGCCTCATCACACTAATGCTCCTGTACCGAGGGTCTGTCCAGTATAGGTTCTTTGAGATCCAGTCAAAGGCCAAATCTTCAACACTTTCCACTCTATTAGCAGTCAACACCTCTCTTCCTAGAATTTATAACACACATAATGATTGTAAATGTTTAGGAACGGGGGAATAACATAAATACAGTATTCTATTGATAAAACCTGTGGTTCCCCTTGGTAAAAATGCTACCTCTGTGCTACTGAATGTAAAGACCAATAACCAAGGGGAGGGARGGGTGCCTTTTGCTCTWGACAAAGAAGGTGTATGTTCAGGARCACAACTGCAAAAGAGGGGAAATAAAGATGAGCCAAAGATCAGAGAAAAATCTGTCACTAAGTTTACACTGAGAGTTTTACAAATGAAGGTCAGTAAGGTCAATGCAGTAAAGACATCTTGCTCAACAGGCAGACTTTGCCTGCTCTTTRCATAGTAAGGGTCAGCTGCAGTCTATCATTAACCTGACCCAAGGCAGCAAGCAAGCTCAGCAGACTACATGCTGACATTTGATATTCATTATAAACTGGAGAGAAACATTGTTTACATTAGCACAAATAGAATTTYCAACTATCTCACAAACTTAAATGTTCCTTTTCTGTATTGCATTATCATAGCAAACATCCTGCTCTCCAGATAGGGAAATAAAAATAAAAACGCAGTTTCATACTAATGAAAGGCATACTTGTCTGCATAAACAGACTGGCGAGGGCAAACACTAGTTGAGAAAAGTACTACAAATAGTTCATTCCCAAATACATCCAGCAAAATTGTCAAACAACAAGAGACTTCCATAAGATTCATATGAGTTGAAAAAGCATTTTTGAGAAACCTTTTCCAGGTTACTGGGGTCACACTGAGATTTATTGTATATAATAAGTCACAATGTGACTCTTCACCATTTTTTTTTTAGAAAAATATATATTACAGTCTCCTTACCAKAATGACTCTACAATTCCCAAGCATGACTCTCACCTGAACCATCAGTTTTCTGTTTATAGATCATGTCTCTACTTGTGTCTGAAAAAAAAATTGTGTCATCCTGAGCACAGAAGTCAATTCCAACAAAGTATGAAGGGCTCCCTGTTACAGGTATGATCACATCTTCCTGGGTGGAGAGATTGAATGGGATTCCCCGCACAGCCATCTGGGATGAGAACAGCAGAAACTGCCGCACAGCTGTGAAAGGAAAGATCACACACAGGCTTTACTTATTTGCAAGGGATGACACCTGAGCATTAATTATTTTGGCAACACTAATAGCTTGGGAGTAGAGAAAAATGAGAAAATAGCCATTTAAATACTTACAGACCTAAAAACTGAAGAAGAAAAATAAAACCCAATCCAAAATATTAGGTCACAGGGTCAAGTATTCTGCTTTAATTTTTACTGTGGTCCTAATACACTTTTAAAGCAAAYATTATACTTATGGAAGCAGAAATCTGTACTCCCCTCTTTACAATCATCTATGAAAAAATGAGTTACAGGCTTTGTGGAGCCACCATACAACTAGGCAATACCTGGGCTAGCCAGATAAAAGCATGGCCAAAAAGTAAAATTAAAGACAATATGTCTGACTTAATTTGTCAATAGACAGTCATAGTAAGCCTCTATCAGTAACAATTCTGCACTCAAATAGGAAGCAGAAGACCATTGATGGAAACCCACAGTTTCAAAACTGATTCTTTTATTCTTGCTATATGTATTCAAAGGGAGAAGACCAACCTAAACTGCACAGGAAAGCAGGCTTATGTGCTCAAAATAATACAAAAATCTGCATATTAGCAAGAATTCATGCTTGATTTCAGCATAAAGATTTCAATCATACAGCTGTCTACATGTTTCCCAGATCCAACTCTCTTAAAATCTTCATTAAATAAGGTGAGTTTAAATTGAGGCTTGAAATGATCGTCAATACAAATGACTACATTTAAAGCTGTCAAAATAAATTGTGGTGAAAAAAACATGAAGTCCTCAGTATATTGAAGATATAGAAGAGAGGAAGGATGTTCTACAAACAGCTCTAGAACTGATGGAGCAGCAGTATTTCCAACAACTGTAATGCATTTTCTTACCAACACAACGTCGTCCATCCACRTGTAGGTCAAAGCCCAGAATACACCTACAGCGATAACCTAGGCCATCATTATCTGTTTTGTGGCTGAGAACACAGATCTGTTCACATCCTCCATTGTTACTTCCACAAGGATTTCTTACTGGAAAATAATACAGATAGAATTWTAACTTCCTCCATTAACCTAATGGCATCATTATCTTGATTTTTCAGGATTTTTTTCAATATCCACAAGAAATCATGTGGACTATGTGAGAGTTACATCACATGGAAAACATATCCAACCAGTTCTGTGCTGGAATGCACTGAAATCACATCAGAGGTTTTCAAGGAATTCAGCTTTGTACACAGACACTCAGCACACAGCATTAAGGCCATAATTTGGGCTATAGATTCTGTATATAGATCTACTTCAGAATTATATCTCACAGAATTCATTGAATACTGGTTACCTTTCCACTGCATTTATTGCAGTGTTGAGGAAAAAAGTCCCAAACACCAATACTGCTCAAAACCACAAGTTTGACTCCACCAAATATCGGTCTATTTATAAAGCTCCCCCTACTCTTAAACATTCCATTTGACAGTTCATTAGCTACAGGAGTTGGATGAAACAACTGTGTGATCACAATCAGTCCAGTTTTAMAATACAAATTTATTTATCGTAATTATAGTTCTCTACAGTAATTTTTATGAAGAGAAAATAGTTCTCTTCATAATTTTTACCAATTTTTGGTAACTTTGTTCCTAAACCTCCCTTCATAATCTACTTAGGATCTTACCAAATGGCTGCCTGGCAGCGTGGTACACTGTCACTCCATAAGGTCTCAGTGAGGACTGGTAGATCACTTGAGGGTTAGACTCTGAAAATTTGTTAGCTTTCACCACTGCCATTTTGGTCCAATCAGTGAAATAAACGTTGTGTTCAAATAAAGTGATACCATATGGATGAGGAATCAGTGAGCCTCCATGAGCTACTGTTCTCCTGTTATAAAGATGATTTAAAATTATTTACCAAATAATACCTTGAAAATAACATTATTAACAGCAGAAAGAATACAGTATTTTTAATTCATACTTTTTGCTTCAACAGAGAAGCTACAGAAGTACAAATTAAATGAAGAGATAAAGCTAAATATACATGGTTCATCAACCTAAAGGATACAGCAATGAAAATAGAGCTGTAGTGTTAGCAATTTCCAAGAAAACACAGTGAATAAACATGAGAGGACAAAATACAACAACATTAATTTTATAATTTTGCAAGTGAAACAATAGATTGAACAATAAACCTGCCAAATGAGCAGAGGACTGTTTTTCAAGTCATTACATAGAAGGTATGCTAAAGGGGACATTTTTTCTCCTGTGTTTGAATAACTGATACTAATCACAGATGCAGAGATAAGCAAGCTTCTAAACAACACTATGCTGAAAGATACAGTCCCACAAAAACTCAAGGAGTCCCTTCTTGCATGCTTTGATTTAGTGCCCCTGGCATCACAACAGGTGAAGACTTAATTYTTGACAGCAAAGATTTATAAAATGTAAGAAGAATATTTAATACCTATCACACAAATTGGKGTTTTGAAGTGGAATACTTCGTATAAATTCATTTACAAAAGAAAAAAAGAAATTATGATGGAAGACCATATAATTGAAAAAAATAATAAAAAGCAAGTGCCCTAAAAATGTGTACTGTACCAGTGGACTATAAAATGTACATTATAAAATAAGGGCAAGAGATATTCAAGGTTGAAAAAGAGCAAAGAATGATGAATTAAAGACTGTCTAGAAGCAGCATGACACCACAGAGACCAAGGTGCATCACATTCTTTAGGCTGTAATTTTCATCCTTTGTGTATCTCATTTTATAAGACAATTTTTTTTTAAGTAGATACAAAATAGTAGCCTATCTGTAGCCTCCAAGGAATAATATTTCACCTACCTTTGAAGTCCATCATAAGTTACAGTCTCAATGTAATCAAACCGGCTGTCAACCCAGTAAAGCCTCTTTGACACAATATCCAGAGTTATTCCAGCTGGCCAGCCTAAYTTTGTTTTTATCAAATCCTGACGATTTGTGCCATCCATGAAGGCCCTTTCTACTTTAGGATCACCAGACAGACTGTCCCAGTCTGAGAAAAACAAATACCTATAAAGAAATAAAAAAGAAAAAAGGTCACATTTCCTTGAGATTTTATAAGAAACGTCAATGTTTCATRTGGAATTTAAAACTAGTACCCTTTCAGAAGAGAGTTTCTCAGCTAGCATACTATAAAAACATACTTTATACTTTCTATATACAAAGTAATCTGCATTTTCTTCTATAGAATAAATCCATAAAGAAACATGCTTTGATCCCAAAGACCTCAGAAACACTAATTTTCCTTATTAAATCACAGACTTAAGTTTACTGCCAGAAATAAACCAATGACAAATAGATGCATCATGAAATGCTGCATGCAAGCAGCCATGACTACAAGTTGCACAAAATTCCTCTTCCCATTCTCTGAAGATCCATGTTTTCATGGCTCACATATACTTCTGAAGCATACRGGTTAGGAGACACTAACTTTCCTGGCTTCATTCCACTTCTTTATTTCAGATAGTAGGAGATCTGTGGATGGTACCACAATTGAAATCCTAAAGGRTAATACTCCTGCACAGGGCAATTCCACAGTTCCCATTTTCAGTGCTGTTCATGCACTTACAACTCCAGCCATGATACAGATCCCATACATTAGCAATAAAAGCATTGCAGAGCTCTCTCATAACTTAAGGTGCAGAATAGATTAAAACAGAACATAAGTTTCTGAAATATTTTATATCTGATTYTACAATGATCACTTGCTGTTTCTTAGTTGTCTTCCATTCACGTGGGAATAAAGGAWTTTCTGACATCTTTTACCATTACCTGATAAGTACCACTTACCCAACAGTTGGATCCAGTGCTATTCCTCTAGGATTTCCAAGGCTTTCAGCAATAAGAGTCACACGGTTTGTTCCATCCAAATTAACCATATCTATTCTGTTCACACTGGTCTCRACCACATATAGTTTATTGTTAACCCAATCCACTGCTAGATTTTCAGGTGTGTCAACTGAAACATTTAAAACTTCTTGGAAACCAGAGCCATCAATATTAATGGAAAAAACCTGAAAATAATACAAATATTGTCACTGCCCACATGATGTTTTGTTAATCACAAGACACATGGTACTTGTCTTTTATCATCACATTGAGCACAAATCCACAATTGGGCACCAGATACAACCATATTACACTATGTTATTCCTCAGGTTAGGATTTTTTTTAGCAAAAATCTGGAAAATTATGCAAAAATTGCAGGAAGTTTGCCTTCAAACAGCATTTCTGCAAAATGGACATGATAACAGACTAAAACAGCCTTCAGCCTTTCCCTTTAGCAAACATGAGTAATTGCTTGACAAAAGAAAAATTAACCTGTTTTGGTAAAGCTCTCAACAGGGGCCAGAAACAAGAGGGGGAGCTCTTACTACAGCAACCACTAAGGCAAACAGCAAAATGAAGAAAGAAAGGGGAAGTTCTCCATCCTCACAGAAAGGTCTCACCTCATCATTTCCTTTATCTAAGGTTAATTTTAGCAKCATTCTGCTCAAGAAGAATAGTGTTGTTATTTTACAATCAAGTTCRGAGCTATGTGAAGCAAACAATCCAAACACAATAATTTTACATATACAGTAATCATGTGATTATAAACTGGGTAATATGAAAAGGCAGACTTTTTTTTGGAACAACAGCATGAGATGTGGAATGCATTTAAATGAAAATACACATTACCAACTAAATATACACAAGAAAAATAAGAGCTGCAATAGTTGYATCATTTTAAATATTCTCCAGTCCCAGGTAACAAATAATCAAGATAACCACTTAAGTGTTCTTTGGAAACCTGGTTGATGAAAGAGCTTATGGGCATTAGGTTATCAGGCAGTACACTAAATGAGATAAAGATGACACAAAACACAACCCACAATTTTCTGGTTTAGTTTACATCTTAATCTTAAAAAGAGACGAAAAAAAAAGACAAAAAAAAAGACAAAAATTCTCTAGTAATATCATTATTTTAAGATGTAAGGTGGAAATATGAATAATTTAAGAAAATTGTAAATTAAATTGTTTTAATCTAGATATTCTAGCTAGGACAAAATTATATTAATTAGTTTTCATTAATTAAGTAGGATTAAACTATATTGGGGCAGAAAAAAGGCAGTCCTGCCCACCTGGAATGTGCAGTTAAAAACCCCATATTATCTTTTATTTATACTTTTTAGAAAGACAAAATAAAATCTCTTGTCTCATGAAAGTGCATATTTGACCTTACTAAACTCAGTCATCTACAATGCAGCTGCAGCATTGGGAATCTACTATAGTGACAATAAAAATGCCAGAATTATGAACAAGCCAAAAATCGTGCATACAAATCTTGTCCTGCTTGACAGATACGCAGTGAATGTGCTTTCCAACAGAACCAGCATGGAACTCTAGTGAGAACCATAGTTTTTATTACACATCTTATGTGTAGATTCAGAACAATGACAGTGACACCAAATTGATCCATTAGTGGTGTCAGCAGGAGCCTGGTCACAGATTCTCCTTCACTCTGCATGACAATCAGCATGAGGACAAAGATTGTGGCATTTCAGCATTTGACCAAAGACTTATTGGTTTACTTAAGTTATGCATAGAGAAAAMGTACAAGGATACCATCCAACCTCCATGAGAGTCTGCAGACTGTTTCTTTAAATTACTCTGCTCTACTGTAGCTTGGAGCTAWAATAATTCCTCTTTWAAAAAAAAATAGAAAAAGTAACACAATATTGGCTCATTACACAAAATACTGTCAATATTTGTTATTCAAGCTCAATTACAGTGCCATTTGAAGTATATGAAGATATCTGATTTTTATCATCTTGGAAGGCATGCAGCTTTTACATTTTAAATGATCATGTTTCAAAAATTACCAAGAAAAAWTTGCTCAGTTTTGAAAGAATGTCTACTATTTCTCTTAATTAGTTTTTTGGACTCTGTCTCAAGTAAAATTAAAAGTTGCTCAAGACATTCCCATATAATAGGATTCTTTGTTTAATATGTCACATGTAATAGTATAGTTGAAAAAATGCAGTCATTAACATAAAACATTTCAAGGAGCTTTTTTGTTAGAAAACAAAAATACAGCCAGCTTTGGCTCTCAAAAATGAGAGTCTATCAACACATTCTGCCTCTTGTAGTTCTCTACTTCCAGGTACACAGAAATACATTCTTGAAATTTCTACCAACCTTATCTTGCACTGTATCGGTCCAAAAGATTCTGCGCAGGTAAAAGTGAAAGTCCACTCCAACTGCAATCCCACGATTCTGTGACTGCACCAAAGTACGAAAATTTCTTCCATAAAGATCTCCAATCAGTAAATCACGGCCATTGGAAAAAATAATCGATGCAACACCAGCTGAAAGCAGGGGTACAAAGATATGACTACTCTGCAAGCAAGATATTTTGCAAAGGGACTCTGCAATATATACATACTGGTTCAYACACACTGGACACAAAGTTTTAAATAGATGCTCAGACTACAATCTGTATAAATGTTTCTACATGAGTAGTAACTCGCTGTGATTTGCCTTTGGTTTGTACACTTGGAGMAAATAGAGAAAACAGCTATTTAAAGCCTTACCAAGTAAAACTTTTATAAAACTCCTGTGCATCCAAAGTCCAAAAGACTATTTCTATTCAAGTGAAAATGAACCCAGTGAAAATGACTTATAGCCTGTACTAAATTCTCCCATTTCTAAGAAATACTTTGAAAATTGTGAGATGGAGACTGGTCTGCAGATGTGGCTGAAGGAAGGGGGAGGGAACTGAGCAGTTCACGCTCTTCTAAGAAACAAGAATGCTAATCAGYTATGCCAAGCAAGAACTCTCCTTCTCACTGATTTTCTGCAGGAGGGACACCTGCCTTACACAAAAGCCTATTAGGACATTACATCTCCACAAAGAAGAGTTTCCCAGTGCCTGTTTTCAGAACAGAGCAKGAGGTCAGGAGCAGCCTACTGACTCAGCTGATGAGGAACTACACTCTGAGAGGCAAGAGCTCTTGCAGAGTTCAGACACTGTGACACTCGAAGCCAAGTGCATGGCTTGTGTCACAGGCAAGTGTTTGATCTCACCATTCAGCAAAAACATCTTCTGGCACAAGTCTACAAAAAATGAATTTTTCTGATTTCTTGATCACACTAAGGTCCACAGAGAGCATGACAGGAAACTGCCTCCCACAGAAACAAGAATTTTTTATGTTCGGGAGTGCTCTGGCAACTCTGCACAAGTCACAAGTGATGAAAAAGCAATGGAGCCACAAAGACATTTGTTGATTAGAGGAGAAGCAGCCCTGATGTGGCAATCAACACCAACCTACACATGCCACCAGATGCAGTTTTCATACTTRCTGATATTCTGAAAGCTGTACTGACCGTAAGTCCTTAAGAGCAGAGTTAAAATCAAACAGAGCTGTATGGCACAGACATTAAAACTATCCCATTTTACTTTGCTCTATCTATTTGCTCAGAAGGCACTTGAAGTGCACTAACCTGAAGTGTTGGCACGACAATGCCGGTGATGCTCTAAGAAATAGCCTTCCACACAGTGGCACTGGTGATGTCCCACACGATCTTCACACAGCTGGTCACAAACGCCCCACATCTGACAGTCATCAAAATCTGTCAAGTGAATATGGTATATTTATAAACAATGCTTTGTATAGAAGTGGTGTTGTAGTTAAGAAGCTGCAAGTTTGTCCTCTGCGCTGGCTTTATATCTATTTCCAAAACTAGATATAGCATGAAGAATGAGGGTTTGCATGTTTTTCTACAAAATTTTGTATTTCTGGATTAAAAAAAAAGCTGTGTTTCCTGTTCAGGGACGTACCTGCTCTTCTGCCCTGCACCCCCTACCCCCCCCCAAAAAAAAAAAAAAAAAAAAAAAACAAGCTAACCATCCAAAAAAAATCTAAACTACACCTGTCAGGAGAAGAGGAAAAATCATTTGAAGGGATATTATTATCTTCTTTCCACAATACAGAATATGTCTATACAGTATTTTTCCTGCAACAGATCTCTACACTTGGCACACACACAACCTTGGCTGGACTTAAGCCCACTCTGAAGGTGAGGCCCACCTTTATGTCAGTGCAGTGCTCAAGCCTTTGAGTCCGACTAGAAGGCAGTGTTTATTAGCTCAGATTTAGCACCATGCTAACAAGTGTCTGATTTACAATTAAAAGCTGTCTGTGCACCAGAGCTAGCATGCAAGAACTCCTTTTGGCATGGAAAATACCATACAGGTAGAGTACTGGAAWTACACATTACTGACTGTCAGCCATTCCTTCATCACAAGTTTTGCTCTGATGACAAATAAATGCCTACATTTTGGCAATCCAAAATACGTTGACTCAGATTTACAAGCCAGAATCAGATAGCTAGGTATACAGGGTAGTCAAAAAACAACAGAAAACTCACTGAGACTGCACCAGGTTTGGCAATGTGTCCCTCATGTATTTCCCACAAAAGCGTGATAAGGAAATTTTGCACCTTATTTCTCTGTTTCTACAAAGAGCAACCACCTGTCATTGCAGCTTATACAGCTTTAGGCCAACCAGTAYTCCCAAAAATATAAAAATCTCATTAGGGACTGAGCATCTGAAATACTTTTAATAGCTCAAACACCATGGCTTGGGTTGAAAACTCATAACAGATATTTACTCTGTTTCTTTTACTAGGCAGTGCTAACCTTCATGATTCTTAGGTTACTCTATTTTCAGCTACTGAGATAAATMATTTGTGTTACCAAGTTAAAGCAGCTTTACAGTTATCTTTACATTCTCATAAATACTCTTCTTTTTCAAGTAAATAATATATATACTGAAATCCCATAGAAGATGAAACCTTTCTATAGTGCAAATGCAAAGCACCCTTCTTATTTTCAAGTATAATGTTCTGCTATCTTTATATACAGCCACTTTACAAAAGTACCAATTCAACATCATTAACTGTTTTTCCAGGCATACAACACACATCACTGAGGCAGAAACAAACTCTCTCTATGTAAACACTTAAAGACCAGTAAAAAATTTTAATAATAAACCAGCCATCCAATACACATATTTTTAAACTTAATCATGCTGTCACTGTGTCTTTAGGTCTAAGTGAAAGAGCTCTTCATGATATTTATTTGGTGTTTCTGTGCRCCATGCTGCCATTGCACTACTAAAATTTTCAGACATTGGTTGACTCCTGTGATTTTCTATTTGTCAGTACATCCACCCAAATCGAACTTACTCGTCTTCCTGGAATCCAAACTTTCCCAAAGAGTTGTCTGAAGGCACTAGATATCTGTAATCTCTGCACTTTACTCACCTATACAAGTACGACTGTCGTTGCTACTTATTATATATCCTGCAGGGCAATAGCACATCCCTCCTGATGGAGAGGAATGACAGCGATACTGGCAACTCAGCGCAGCGCAGCGTGACACATCTGAAAGGGAAATAAATATTTCAGAAGCACACATATTATCAGTAGAACAGCTTTCTACCTTAGTAAACTATTTCAAGAATGGCTTTTTAAAACTAATCTGCCAAGAAAATTATGTACAAAGTTCCACAAAATCACATATGTTTACATACATGCAACCAAGGGCATGGAACACAGAAGATAAGGTTTTTAATAGGTTTGTAGAACAGAGTTAAAGGATTAGCATCAACCCTAAATTGGTACATGTAAGTGCTATGTAAAAAGGTGAAGAGAGGAAGCCATCTGCAATGCACCAAAACTTTCCCTTGTTCCACAAGATTGACTTGTAAGCAACATATCCTTGAGCTCCATCTATTGGCACTTAACCTCATCATTTACTCTTCTACGTGAAAATATTATATTATTACTATATTATTACAATATATTAGAATACACTGTTTGCATTGTGTTCATGGACAAATCCTTTTTCCTCCTTTCCTTCCCCATTTCTCTTCTCTCTCTCTCTCTCTCTCTCCTTTTTTTCTTCACTACTACTTTTCCTTGTACTACTATTTAATAAAAAATTTCGTGACAGGTGAATAAGTTATGATTGTAAAACACTTGAGGAAGAAGGAGGGGGAAATCAGCATTTTCCTTTTCCTCAATTTCTTCTGTAAAATGCCTTTCTTTGCAGGTCATATCTGCTGTAAAGACCAAACCACTCAACAAAGCAAGAGATGCCTTTTTACAAGGTTACATTCCTCTTACTGTTTCTGCCCTTCTATTCCAAAGGGCATGATTTTGTTAGTAGGAATTTTTATCTTCCTAGAAATTAAAATACCCTGCTCCTTGTTCTCAGAGAGATACAATGTCTGTAGGATTACAGTGAAATTACAGGAACTATGCCTGCTCATTGCCTCCAACAGAAAAAAACCCAGTGTACCACTAACTGGAGAAACAGACAGCCCAGGTAAAGAGATATTTTTTAAAATTCTAATCTTTAAAGTGAATTATTCAAAGCTTATGATATACTGAATCAATCCTGTGTTCTGATCAGTACAAAACATTATCTCTTACTCACACAAAGGGACAAACAAATATTTAAACAAAGAAGGCATATAGCACACCTTTACCTGCCTTTGTGAACATATTTTAGRGTATAGAAAGGATCCTCATTTGTGAAATTTCATGAACAAAATAAATAGTCTCTTTGCAGCATATACGACTCTTTCAGATCATCGAGGAAAAACAGTGCCAACAAAAATAGTGAGCTTCTAAAATTACAGTATTGCTTCAGACACAAAAGGCGAATGTAAAAAGATACCAATGCTGATGTAGCTGCTATTCTGTGTATGTTTTTGATTCTAATACATACTGCATTGTCTGCCTGCAGTGATGTTAGTTTCATCTTCTCCTTCAGGGCAGTCTGCAGTTCCATCGCACACTTTCCCAATTGGAATGCAATGCCCTGATCCAGGGCAGGCCCACTCTCCCGGGTAGCATTCATGGTGATCACTTTCTATGGAAAAGAAAAACAAGAATAATTGAAGAGTATGTTTCAAATATTAAAGTTTCTTCTCTAACAGTTTCCCAAAGCATCTTGATCCTTCGATATACAGTTTCTGTTTCTTGAGCACAGCTGGGAAAGATTATAAAGAAACATTATCTAAACTTGTCATGCTTTCTTTTACCTTCAAAGTACAAAGCCAACAATACTTGGGTAGACAACAGGTGAGTCCTTCTAGTTTTCTGTTTTGTTAGAAACAGTAACACCATTTTGCTTTAAACTAACTGCTGCACCAGGAATTTAACTATACTACAGTGGTTTCAAAACACATAAATGCAGTCTGGATAAAGAGAATAATGTTCATCATAGAAAAGGCCAATGAAAAAGAATTCACACTTTCATTCATTAAAGCTTCTATTTCTCCCATGGCAAATCTTGGGAGGATCTGAATTATTTTCATTTTGAATCAATTGGCTTTGGTTATTAGACGCCTCATGTCTCTTAATAGCTGACCTGAAAAATCTCCACAGGCAGAAGAATGAAACCAAAATATAAAAGAGAATATATAAAAGAAAAAAAAAAAAAGAGATATTACTAGATCCTAAACTTAGTTTTCTTTATACTCAGTATCACAATAATTCTCATACACACAACAGCAAAAATACTGCAGAAGTTAAAGAAGAAAAAATGAAGACAGAATTCGAAGGTTTTAAAAGAAATGAAATATACTCAGAACATTTTGATCGGTCTAAATTTATTTGATGGAGCTCGGTGTCATTTTCCTCTGAAAATACCACTGGAAACTAGCAGTAATATTTACCACATCCTTTTTCATCTTCATTGTCTTCACAATCATCATCTCCATCGCAAATCCAGCTCTGATGAATGCAACGGCCACTCGGGCAAGTAAAGAAGTTGCCTCTGCAAGTTGCATAAGCTATGGARAGAAACATGAGAAAATCTAACTGCTCTAAGTGGCTAAAAGGTTTAAAATAGCAATATTGTCTCAGAGATGATCATTTATTATATCTCCTAAAAAACTGAGGCAGTTCAATGTCTTGTATATGTTGCAAACACTACAGTTTTTTTCTCATTTTAGGTATGAATGCTATTTTGCTCTAGTTCTTTAYAGAAATGAAAGGGAAGGCTGAATTYATAAATTAATTGTGCAGCTAGATGCAGAACACCTTTTTAGCTAGGTTCTTGAAAGCACACATGATTATACTCAAGACATTGGGAAGTAAAATATTTGTATACCTTCAGAATTCAGAAAACAATGAATACTTTYGTCAAAGCCTTCTATGTGAGAGTTCAGAAACATTTGTGGGTACTTCAAAGGACAGGAGACAGACATAAGAGAGAAATATYTGGGGTGGAGTGGTAGTGGTATGGAGTCATACTGGTGTGAGGTCCTTGGTAGGACAGAGGAACTAAATGGTAACATGTGGCCTTCCTGCAACACAGAATAGAAAACTAACTTAGATCCTATAATCAGTGTAGGACCTTTTTAAGTATGGACCTCACACAGGTGATGACTCTACAGCCATGSCCCTGGCTGGAGATGTAGTACTGATCATGAAAAAAAGAATGAGCAAGAAATTTCCAAAAATGGAGCAGTCAAATGAAGACATCACATGAACATTTAGATTACATCTATCAATACAGTTATCTGTTGGTTAAGTTATACATTATAGTCACTAGGAATAATTTGAGATTAATTCCATCTACCATAAAATAAAAATGCTAAAAGAGCCAGACAAAAGTGGATTAAAAAAATAGCATGTGGTATTGAGATTGCAGAACAAAGGAATTATCTGTTTCCTGCTGAAATTTAAGAAGATAACAACATATGTGCAACTATATGTGTTAAAAACCAAACTGTCACTCAATCCAGCAAATTCATATAGGAACAACGGACCCAGGAAYTCAGTAGCAAGGACAAAGTCTATAAAAGTAACCCTGCAATTTTGACCTTTCTATACAAAAGACTAGCTTTTGATGGCTGTATAGCCAAGCAATCTGCTTCCTGCTATCTGCTTGAACCAGGTCTTAATAAAACATTTAAAGAAAGTGGAAAAAAAAACCCCATCATACTGCAAGAGTTTTCATCACTCCTATCTCCACAGTCATCATCATGGTCACAGATAAAGGCTCGTGGGATGCATTCTCCATTAGCACACTGAAACTGCGTACTGGTACATCCACGTGCTGAAAGAGATTTTAGTACAAAAACACATACAGAAAGTCTGTCAGAAAACTACAAAAGATCTATGAAGCAAATTTGTATGGGATCTCTCTGCACAGGGTACTTACTGCAATTAGCTTCATCAGAAGAATCTCTGCAATCAACTTTGCCATCACATCGCTGGCTTGCATTAAAACATGCTCCATTTGCACATGATAACTGTTCACATCTTGGGTAGTCTAAAAGAAAAAAATTCCTTAAGTAATAGCATGAATGTTAGACTATAATGAGTCATATCCATCTATTTCAACAGAATACTTTGATTCAAAGGAAAAGGGGAATAGAAGACTCCATTTCTAATAGTCCTATAGTAAAAACTAATTTTTCCAGTATACTGTCTTCTCCAACAGGTATTCAAGAATATCTTCTAGATGGATGCTAAAAAACCTTGCAAGCAGCCATGCAATAGAAGTGTTTAAATAGCAAAGGAATTCCTAAGTCCTCTTAAAATGTCATGAGTTCTCAAACTCAGAGACCTCAGGTTTTTATTATTTTGTTCTAATTAAGCCAAGGATATTAAAATTCCAGGTCCCACGAACAACATCAGAACCTCTAGTTTTTACTACTTGCTTCCCACTTCAGAAAAGAAAAAATATTCTGCATAAATAATGATTTTTTTTCAGGTTTTGGATATTCTACTTATGTAGATGACCAACAGGAAAATAAAAGGGATTATTTCAAACAACTTAAAACCAGCTCTGAGAACAGCTATTCGTACAAGCAGTCAGTGAGTTCAGTGGAACTATCCAACAAATTAAACATATGAACATGCTAGAACTGAGTAACAGAACATAAACTCAYAGTTTAACTCATTGCTATGTCAACAAAAATTACATTTTTTGGTCAAATGGCAAGAAAGAAATTTTAGAAATTATGTTTATTRAACATTTGTCTCTATATAGAAGATAATGAACTCAAGACAGAAGAGCCAAATTACATTCTGCACTTTTTAGATTTTCAGTTTGAATTCTTATCCCATTTTACTTCTCTTGGAGTTAAAAAAGCAGATAGAGAAAATTCTCAGGCATATTTTCATTCATATTCTTGGAATTCAAAACAGGGATTATAAAATTGCTTCAARCAGATCTCAAGAAAGCGACAATTTTTCGAGACAGTGGCAAATTGTTTTGCTCGCTTCTGCAGTTCTGTGTATTATCACATGCCCATGAAACTTCCATTACCTATGGAATAGGCTTGCATAATTTTAACTGTCAAATTTTTAATCTGAGAGGTTAAGCATCTATGTTCATGTCCCCTACAAGTCTAGCCAGACAATCTCACCAAATGGTCCATTTAAATTTCATTTGTTTCACTGCAGTTAATAAAAGGTGGAAACCTGTATGTAGGAGCAGTATGTCTAATTAAAGGACAGTAGTTGCAGATCAGCAGGACTCCAGCTACAGCGTTACTACCTGTGGCTCTCTCGTGATAGTTCCCAATCTTCCATTCCAAAAGTCTGACAATGCCAACATGTGCCCTGAGTATTCTTTGGCCCCTCTTCTCAACCAAACACCTTTCTAACASAGACTTCTCATTTTTTCTTGTTTCAGTTAGGCTCACGGAAAAATTCTTTGGAAACAACATGGGCTCTGAAGTGTTAGCTCTGCCTACAGAAAGGACTAAAGAAAGGCCTGACCTGAGGCCACACTTTATGTTCAGTGTGGAATCAGTGCCTCTTCCCTGTGTGAAAACAGAAAAGGCATTACAGGGAGATCTATGGCCCAGCGGAAAGAGCTATGGCAGTACAAGAACACTGCAAGTATTACAGGGCAAATGGAAAAGAAAGGAAGAATACMTTATATGTTCTTGTTAATGTACTGAAGTAGAAAAACTTCCACAGGATTTATAATAGATAGTTCTGTAATTTTCCWCACTTTTCTTCATATCCCACAAATACTTTTACTGATGCTCCAAACTGTTTCTGATGGACTGAATGTCAAATAAATAAACAATTGAACCCATTGCCTTGCACTGCCTGTTTCTTCAAGAATGCCCAGGCAGACTAAAGATCTAGTCAGTAATAAGATTTTCTSAAGCTTATATTAAACTCCCTTAGAACAAGGGAAACTTGGTCAAAGTCTTCTCTCCAGCAGCAGGTCTGGAAATGTCCACAGCCTAGAAAAAACTTTATTATTTTACAGATTTCAGTGTATTGTATAAATACAAATCACTATTAAAAAATACCAAGAACAAGAAGTAAAGATGGTTTGAAGACACTTCAAAATACACATTTTGACTAAATTTGCGGCTACTAGAATGTGAACAAATGATTTTTTTTCCTTATTCTCTTTTCAAAACTGGTGCACAGATTCCTTATTTTAATTGCACTTGCATAAGCAAGAACATTCTTTGAAAAGCCTGAYGAAGATTGATTTAATTTTTTAACTCTGTATGGGTAATCCCATTCCCAATCCCTTGCCAAAAGACTAAAGTTTGTAAATTATAGTTCTGATAAGGTCCTGCTCACTGATCTGAAAGATATTTTTCACATCATTCTGAATTGACCATTTTACTYTTCGCACCTTATAGCATAATATTTTAATAAAATAGTTTTAATTATTTGGGGCATTAAGAATTGAGCCCCATGAAAAATGGCTACACCAAAGGCTGCAGCCAATGCACTGCAGAGTTCAGGAACATCTGTGCCATCACAACAGCTCTGCAGTACCTGGGTTACTTTCATGTGAGGAGAAGTAGAAAAGGTAAAAGAATCAAGCAAGAAATTCCAGCTTCTATGAGGACATTGTGCTGCACTTCCCAGGGCCATCTAGCTAAGGCCTGTATGGAAAGAACACACATGAGATGCACCTGTAATATTGTGTCTGTGGTGTCAATGCTGAGAATGAAGGAAGCCAAACCAGAACTTCAGAACAATACTAGGATATCTGAAAACAAAGGAATACCTGTCCTCGCAATTGCAAAAAGCCTTGCACTTAAATTCCCTTTTTTCTYTCCAAAATTTACAAAACATTAGCCATGAGAGAGCTTAGTTCTTCTATTCCTATCACCAAATGGGGATTTCTTAAAAGGAARACTCTAAATCTTGGCAGCAAGAAAGTAGGAATGGGATGAACTCTGGAAACCGAAAGACCTAGACAGAATGATCTAGATAATGAAAAGRTCTCCAGCAAATGAAGCTGGAAAGTGAGTATCACAACATTTTGAATTTAAGTGGGAAGATCTAGCTTTTATTTGACTTTTTATTTAAACTAAGATTTCTCTGTACACACCTCACAATATTAGTGCATTTGAGTATAAAACCCACAGCTATTCAAGAACTGATACCAATCAGAGAAATAGGTTGTACTGCCTCTGTTGTAGCAGGCACACAGAAAAAGTGTCAGTGCTCTGTGAATGACTTGAAAAGGTTGTCTTCCAGGAAATGGAACTTCTTTTTTTTCTTTCTAGATTGGTGACAAATGGACTAGAAAGAGCAAAAAAAGGAAGGATAAAGYTCTGAGTTAAAAGGACAACAAGGTAGACAGTTTGCATCTAAGGCCCTCTGGGAATACAGCCGTACTARAGAGAGTGAAAGGAGACAATATAAGACTGAACACACCATTAAGAGAAAAGTAAAGGGACAGAAAAAAATATGAACACTGTTTTCTTTAACTTTGTTTTCAATGGTCAATAGCCTCCAACATAAGTATTGCTACCTTTACCTTTTCCTTCCAAGAACCTGTGACTAATTTTGCAGAAAACTAAAAAGAAGAAATGGTTACATAGTCATGACAATTCCTAGAAGATAATAGGAACTTTGTGAAAACCGGGGATGTTTTTCACCTGCATTCATTCCAACTCATGAAGAAAGGGAGCTCTTCTTTCTCTCCCCTCCCCTCAGGYATCTTGTTCTTAGCCAAAATACTTCTACACAATCTGTCTCCCTTGATGMATGCCATCACTTCAGTTGCAAAATAAAATAACTGGCAAACACCAGCACAAAGGACATAAGAAGCACCTTGCTCCTTCTAACTGTTTCAGGGCAACAGTTGCAAACACATTTGAATGGCACCATTCAACAGACACGTGGAAGATGCTTTAAACCTATGTCACAAGAACTGCTAAACCCACACTAATTTGCACTTCACCTAACACCTCTGTTCTGCAAGCTGGAAATAAATTCATACAAAAACAGCAACAGGAAATAGTTCTAACTAGTATTTGATACATCACAAGCTGATTTCTGTCAATAGTGTAAGCTTCCATAACCCTAACCCATGTTACAAGGAGAAATGAAAAAGAAAAATGGTGATTTCCTACTAACAAGTGTCTTTTATTGCAACATTTAAAAGAAATTTACAAAATAAAGTTAATTGAAACCATTTGACTCACTGCCATGAGTCACCACCTCACAGTGGTCAAATCACTGCCCAGACAGCTCAGASCTTACCAGAAACACCAGGAGGGAGACTTATTCCAAGAGTCCTATGAGCAACATGACACCAGGCAGTGTTCACAACAGAGATGCTTTCAGAGCTGGCAGATAGACCAGACTCTCATTCCTGGCCTTAATTCCTGATTTTGATCCCTGAGACTCTAGTCTTTGGCTGCCTGTCTTAGACTGCTCCCTTTTTGCTACTTCCCTGTCCCAAACTCTTCCTGGTGAAGGTATTTCCTTCAGTCTGAATTTCTCCCTTGTCTATAGCTCCTACATGTAATTTGTCCAACATCCAGAATATTAGTCTCTGACTGTGGCCTTTTTCTTTTTTCTTGGACTACATCCCTTATGATCTCTTCAGCCCTTGATCTTTGTTCACTTTCACCCTGGTCTCTGCAAATTAATCCCAGAGCTGGCTGCCCACTTCCTGACCACAGCAGCTATTTAGCATAGCAAACAGGAGGCAGGAATTCACAGGTTAGGCAGTTGACCTATGGCAGCAACTCAACAACAAAATTAGAATCAAAAATACAGGGTCTCTTGGCCCATACTCAGCCCACTAGCTTCAAACAATGTCTTTAAAGTACTGCCCCTTTCTCCCTCACAGCCTCAGTGCAGCAATCAGCTGACAGAGCAGTATTCAGAAAGGTTATTCTGTCACASCAAAGCAAAATGGACATGGTTGGGATTTTCATTTTTTAGCTATGAAGCTGAAGCAGGAGAGATAATTCAGCCTTTAACTGAAAGAAATAATGTAACACAGTAAAATTACACCAGTATTGGCTGCCTACTCCCAAAAAGTATTTGCTACCCTGAATAGTCTGCCATTTCATTCTATGTTTCTAAAGCTTTTAAATCAAAGTATTTCTGGCTGCTGACTATTCAAAAAAGCTAGAAAACAGCCCAATRTGTATATTTAAATAAAATGAAAAGCCACAATTTCATGAAATCAAAACAGCTTCAGTGCACTAATTGCATGACCTGTAGCTGAAACATTGTTCTGATGTTTATCTTAGCCTCTGCATGGGTAGTTTTCTCTTGCTGTTAATCCCATTAGCAATAAAATGGACTAAGGCTCTGAATTCCTTKGTTCTGGCTTTTTACATGTTTAATTGCAGAATTACTTTATATTGGTGACATTTTGCATTTGACTACTTTCTGAAATAATGTAACTTATTCAGAAGTAAAACTTTATCTTCTGTGTTTCCAGACACATGGGTGAGACCAAGGCATAAGTAAATGGACCTAAGTTTGCATTYTGTTATGCTCCATAAAACACCAGAATCAACTATAAATAGCTTTATTCTTTTGTTCATGGATGTTYCATTTTTATTTATGAAACTTTTTAGTTCAAATTAAATAAGGGAAATTCTGTGACAAAGGAGAAGGCCAAAATAGGCCAAATGCTATTCTTCTCACATTTGTTTATATCAGGTAATGTGGAAAAGAAAATACACTGAACAGTGGGAAAAATGAACATTCAAAGCAAGCATTAGCATCTGCTACAAAAACAAATACACCAATCTGTACTACACAGTTAATCATAAAATCAGCAAATTGTAAATTTTATTTTATGGCTTCTGTTGAAAGTTCCGGGCCTTGCAAAGGCAAAAAGGCAATAAAATTAACCAGCCTTCCTCAAGAGTCTTGTCATTACATTCTTCTTGGATCTTCCTGTCTTCAGCACTGTCACATTTCTTTAAACTAGTCCAACACTCCTACTTTCAATTTTCCAAGTCATAGCCATTCTTCTGTCTTAGAGGGCCTGTCAACACATATTCTAATAAACCAGAGTAAAGGCTGTTGAATGATAGGAGACAGTCCCGCTCCTTGGGGCTAAATATGCTGCCCTCACAAGAGTCACGGGACCTATTTGCTGATGCAGCAATGACTGGGTTTCTCTCACAGCAGTAGAGCACTGCTGTTAATATACCTAGAGAGCCCTTTCCTAACTKTCTTTTTAATTTACCTAGCTGAGAATGTTAAACATGAAATAAAATGTGTACTTCAAATTTCAAACATCACAGAAGCTTCTAGTTTGAAAAAAGAGATGKAAGTATCATTCTTAGGACTCCACTCCCAGACTGCCACAGATCTGCATTATAACAACCAYACCAATGCACCTGGCTATTCCACACTGCATTTCATGACTACTTACAGGCTTCTCAGAGACGGTCAACAGTTCCTCTTTTTTAATTCAGGGATAATGCATTTTAAAAACTAACAATGAACAGACATGCCTGTTGCACACTGTTGTACAGGTATTAGACAAAAACATTTCTGAAAAACATGGCCTCCATTCTGTGGCCAGATTTCTTTTCCATCAGTATTCAACCTAGGCCAGGATCTACAGAGACTGTCMCCAGACAGGCAACCTCAGATCCGGGGAAGTTAGAGTGAAAAAATCTCCTTGCCCATCTGCATTTTGTTGGCACGTACAAAAAGCTTGTCTGAATACAATATGACTAAATCATCTCCACAGGAAGCTGCAGCCTAGAATATAAATGTTTTTGAAAGGATCAAATTTCCTCAAATAAGTCATCKGGAGTCAAATTTTGCTTTTCTGTACAGGCTGTAACTACTACTGATTTCACAAGGAGTACGCAAAAAGAACATGAAAAAAATCAGCAAAGTTAACTCTGAGTGTCCCAAAGCTATAAGCCAATTAAACATGCTCTTTTACAATGCAGTATTAATTATCTTTCAGACAATGAGAAACAATATGGCCTATCCTGTGGTRGCAGTTTGCACTTGAGTTCTGTGATAACAGATCTGTATCAGAACGTCAGCTCTAATACACAAAAGAATCTGAAATGAAAYTCTTGTAACAAAAAGCATATTGTGGTCATCCTGTCTATCAACAAGCCCKTTAATCTTACAAATGTATTAAAATGCCACAGAGAGATGAGATGAAACCAGATCTTATGCTAGGAGTTAAGACTCACGGCAGACTCTTTCATCTGTTCCATCAGTGCAGTCCTCCACTCGATCGCACCAGTACGTGCTGGGGATACACTGGCCATTGGAACACGTGAACTGCTGACTCGAGCACGTCCTTCCCGCTGCAACAAACAGGCACACAGTCAGTCTTTCCTATCAACAAGACTTTTTATGAGAAAAAATATTTTCCTTCCTCTTTAACTATTTCATCTTTTTCATAAATATCAGTATAACACCTTTTCCCCCCTGTATCTTGGAATTAAAGACCACTTGAGAACCACATGGCAGATAGCACAGCTTTGTGAGGGCTTCCTTAGCCTGCAAGGTCACTGCTTTTCTCCAATGAAGGATTGACCTCTAGGTTAAAAATTATCTGCCTATAATTATTCTGCCTAAAACATTAAATTACCAGTTCTCGCTGATTCAAAGTTTTGTTATTTTATTTACTGGGTCAAAATCTGACAGTAACTAAGTTATTCAGTCAAGCAGAATGTTACAAAGCAAACACAGCAGAACTGGAGGTAAGACACCACTTTCTAATTACAGCCATATATAATAGTTTGCATTATATAGCTAATGGAGGATTGAGAAAGATTATGTCCTTTCTCGTGACAGCTGTCAGTAAAAAGCAACCACATAAAACGGTTCAATTCCACTTTGATTCCACTACAGCAAAAATTATACTTTTAGTTCTTAGGCARACTAATACAAACCTGTGAATATATCACTGAAGGGCAAGCTTAATGCCAACTTTTCCTTCCCTCTGCTACCTACACATTTGCTTCTTTCAAACTCTAGTTATATCTCAACATCATCCCAATCTATACATTGGCATCTTGTCATCTGTGGCTCTACAGGGGCTCTCTATGCCTTCTTCTGTCAGCAGTGTTCCCAAAACAAAACCAGCTACTAGGATACTAGTGTCATGAGGCAAAACAAGAGGAGCACAATAAAGTAAAAAAAAGTCACTTTAATTCTGCATCTGTGACTTCCAGAGCTGTTGGCCAGTTTTCCCAAGAAAAATTTTTAACACTTCAAAGAAAAAAATCTCCTCTAGCTTTCTCAAATACTGAGATAAAAAGTCCCTTTAGGAGAGGAACAAGATGACTCAAAAAGGGCAGCAGCATAGTGCCATCGTGTAGGTATTAACACTCATGATTAATCAGTACATGGTGAACATTGTTACACTGACACAGTTCAAAAGCCAAACTCAGAGCTGTTGCTCATTTTGCATTTTGTAKCTACAGATTACTTTGTTAAAACATAACCAGCAGTTGTGCTGACACCTTCTCTGAGGACGAGGGGAGCAAAAGGCAGTTAAYCATCATTAAAAATTTTCCATCCTCACTGGGAAGTATGAAAATACAAAAGTAAAAACCAAGTCTGTGAGCAAAATCATTCCAAAATAGACATTTCAACCTCCCCAGGGGTTGGTGAGTAGCTCCAGAGCTGTTCCATTTAAAGAAGTTATCAAAAAATTATATATACAATCAAAATGAAAACAAATTAATCTTATTCTCATCAATTAAAGTGACTTAAAACTCAAAGTAGTAGAAAAACATCTTTCAGAACACTACAATTGTTCTCTTGTCTTATGCAACAAGGCAGAAAATATAATTTGGTGCAGAAATCATCTCAGTTGACTATTCACCACTTTAGCATGTACCCTCAGCCCTTCAAATGCTTAGTCATGAAATTCTAGACCAGAGTGACAAATTCTATTCATCTATCAATTCTTAAAAAAGAGCAAAGCCTATAGCTGTGGCAGCTAGGCTGGTAAATTATTCTCTTGATCTAAACTGTACAAAGAACACTAAATACTTTACTTGAAAACAGCAATTCAAGAATGAATAATACACTGTTTAGCACATTTGGTGAAATACAGATATACAATCAGAGTTCTGTTTTAAGGTTAAGCTGTCCAAATGATAATGGAAGACTACACTCTCACCATATACCATGACCAYAGGTATTTCTCTGAATGTGAGAAAGAATGGCTCTGATAATTCTAAATAATAATGCTACTAAATAGCATTGCCAAAAATCATACAAGAATATTTATCAAGGTTTGCTTGAACTGCTTGATAATTCCTCCTCTTTTACATACAAATAAATTCCAAAGTTAACTAGAAAGAATGAATTTTTTTTATATATAGTCCTGAGATGCCAGCATGAATTTTGTTAGCCAATGAATAGAGCAGATACAGTATCATGTCTATTTCACCATTTTTGAAATTACTAGATTTTGTATAAAATTTTGTATAAAAACAGTATACACTTTATATTTTTCTCTTTTTAATTAAAGGAAACATTAATAATTTTCAGATTTCAAGATCTGGAGATGTATTTTAAAACRTATTTTCTGTATTTTATCTACTTCAGACTTCAGATTATTTAATTTCTAGAAACAATTCAGAGTGACTTCTGCACTTACAGAGGGCTTGTTTCTGTRTGTTCTCAATATGCTGCTGTGTAAATCACTATTTCACAAAGCTGATATAACACTGGAAGTAGTTGAAATACTTACGACATTGYTGATGCTCATCTGAGCCATCTTCACAGTCTTCCTCATCATCACAAACCCATGAGTGTGGAATACATTCGCCATCAGTCTGACACTGAAACTGATTTCCCTCACAGGTAGGTTGTGCTAGTGTAAGCAATGAAAAAAAATTATCACTTCACAGACATCTGRGAAAGCACTTTCAAAGAAAACAATTGCATAAGGGAGAAGAAGGCTTAAGGTTCAAGTGTCAACGAATTGTAACTTCCATAAAACACATGAATCATTTTACAGATCAAGGAAAACAGACCAGAGAGGGGAAAGYGGACCAGCAAAATTATGCTCAAAGGCAAAATTCAGCTTAGTAAACTTCTGCATAGGTATCTTCCACTTTATATCCTCTCCTGGGGACACAACCTCCTCTAAAATGGAGATTCCAAAAAAATTTCAGGTTCTGAAATGCCCTCCRGCAAAGCCCCTTTTTTTCACTTATGTATAGAGTCTCACTAGTTTCCCTATTCTCACAGGGGTCTGTTCAATTGCTCTCACTCCACCTCAGGTGCTCTAACCCTGGTAAGAAGATGGTTTCCAACACAAGCTCATGATTCGTCCCTGTGAATTCATGAGGCAAAAGTGAGGGTCAGATCAGAACAATCTGAATATTGTTGTTACRGCTCCACTCTGTACTTTTCAAAAAGACAAACAACAAGGAGCCATCAAACAGAARGATCAAAATGAATGTCTGGAACTGTGTCACAGCTTACTCCATCCATAGTTAATACTCCGGGAAGAACCACTAGTACAACACAGTCCAGTAAACAGGACCCTGGTTTTGACCATCTTTGTTCTCAGGATCATGTTCTTGCAGAAATACAAGGTCAACTTCAAACACTTTGTGCTCATGGGATGATATGCAAGCACAACTACCACCTTAACCAAAGCATCAAGGGAGAAAATTAAAACAATTCATAGATTCAGAGTTGAAAAGGACAAAATGGTATCAGGTAAACTAATTAGAAGGTTAAAATTGATCACATACTACTATGCATGTACCTTTAAGTCCTGCTTCAAGAACCAAAGAATAATCTTTCAGCATAATTTTAATCTCAGACTAGTTTCATACACCTTAAAACTATCTTGCTAGGCACTGATGTGCCCCACTTCCTGTAGCACATTAACATAATGTTTTTAAAGGACAATTAATTTTTTAAAAGTGAAGTTTAATTTTCATTGCTATACAACACCACCTTGTTTTGCCCTTTAAAGGCATTCTTTATCCAGGACTACACGAGTTTTTTGGAGCTAACTCAAGTGCTAAGCAACAAATCAAACTGTCAAGCCATGTCAATGACCTCCAATTACTATATGAGTCAAGCAGCAAAGAAATAATAGTGTGAAAATAACTGATATAAATTAGTCTTTCTCAGTCCCTATCAGCTCAGAGGCAAAAATTGGCCTAACCTGTAAGTGGGCTGATAATTACACCAAACCACAAGACCACAAAGAATACCAGAACTGAGAAGGTAAAATACAGGCAAGCTCCTGAAAACAGACTGTGGAGGGAAATTCTTCATTTTCACGTTTCCATTCAGCTTGAGAGAATCTTTGTGCATGGATATTACCATCCATATGAATAAAATTTTTGTCCCTGAGCTACTGACACAGCACAATCAGCGCTAGACAATTAAACATGACTCTGCTTTGGGCACAGTAGGTGCCCAAAGTTTGCTCTCCAGGGTCTGAAAAATCCAAAGATTTGGAGTACAAGTGATGCTGGAGGTAGTTGTATATACATGCAATACTCAGGATTATGGCAAAAATAGAACACAATACATTTCTACATCCAGTTAAAACATTAGTCATAAAAAAGTTTAAAGTTAGAAGCTGAACACTGCTTGATTTCTGTCTACCAAAAGCAAATGAGCTCAACACAACTGAAATAGATTCTGCAGTATCCCAGGACAACTAGTCATTTTCTCCCTATTCAACATTCATTCTTGTACCACAGGTACAGTTGAGCACATGGGGACCCCTTAATTTTCTATATTCCAATAGAGTAGCTCTGCATTTGTTACACTTACGGCAGCCARCTTCATCTGTATCATCCGAGCAGTCTCTAGCCCCATCACACCTCCAGTCTGCAGGAATACAGCGGCCATTGCCGCAGCGAAACTGCCCCCGCTCACATCCTGTGGTGAAACAAAGCAACAAGCACCTTAAGCGCAAGCACCTAAAAATACAGTGAAATTCATCAACAACATGGCCTTGCAGCATGGAGAGAAAATG
>NW_026623387.1:283160-291401 GCF_030028575.1 Malurus melanocephalus | reverse complement strand
AAAAAAAACTTCAAACATTACAGAACTAAACTAAATTGCTAGAAAATTCCAATAATTTTAGTGTTTGTATATTATATAAGTTATTAGAAARGGAAAATAACCTTAAAAAGTCTCAGAGTACCTACACTACAGAAACCTATTTAGCAGGAACTTATCAATTTTAAATTCCCAAGCAGTATAGACTTTAAATAAAGGTAGGGAATCACTTTCACATTATTTCTAAGGGCTAAACATGCTTAATATTAGTGGTCTCCAAAGCCCATAAGGATTTAAAAACATACAATAATAATCCCCTTAGTTGGTGCGGAAATCTTGTTTCAGTGGTAACTGCCTGAAAGCATACAAAGATCTCAGTTTTGTTTTGTTTTGTGTTTTATTAATGCCCACATACTTAAAATATTTCCTCTGAACTACAGGAAAGCATGTCTTCAGTCAAGATTTGAATAGCAAATAMTTTTAAAAGAAATTAAGGCTTTCAGACATTTATGACTGATCAAAAGCTATCCTGCTGTCATTCTTTCCTGTTTGATCTACTACGGATTAAGACCTGATAAAGAAGCATTCATTCCTAGGTGTAAATGCAGCTGGATCAGGCCTTTATTAGAGTCAACTAATGAAATCTCCAGGCCGCAGGAAAGAGAAAAGGCACTGTTTATGGCTTTTCGTTGTGACTACAGCCTCATAAAAAGGGAGTGAACAGTTTTATAGGTCCTCAAAACAATGAGCTACAACATCATTAGGTTCAACAGAGCTCTGTTTCATGTTAATCTATTGTCAGCACCTCAGAGAAGGGAACTGAAAAAACCTGAGGCAGTAGCAGTCCAAATCTGAAGAAAAAAAAAATCCTGTTTCTTAATTTAATTAATAACCATATAATAAAATTACATCTTTCAATTATTCTGAGTGATTTCTCCAAGGAAGATAACTGCAGTACACATAAAACACAACTACCTACTTCATGAATTCATGATGAYATAAATAACATGCTACCTAACTTTCATGTAAAACCAGGCATATCAACACTGTCACATAAACACAGTTAAGTGATGTATTCCTTAGGGATATAGGCAAGCTACTTTATGCAAGGAATGTTCAAATCTGATTGTCTGGTAGTGACACCCTGATTTATAATGTATCCTGCAAATGGTCAAAAATTTCACTTGGATAAATGGTGGTACGGAGTGGTACAGGAGTATGTTCACCCAAATACCTTCTATAGACTAATGCATGATGGTGGTTGGTGGTGCAGGTCTGGGGTTGGTGGTGCAGGTCTCTTATCAACTACCTTTAAAACACAACAACCTCCCTTGCAAAAATGCCCTGAAGGAATGTACAAGTTCACTCTGGAATCCCAGGCCCTCACCCTGAATTTTGCCCTACAAAGCAACATTTTCTTATGAGATTAGCAGTTAGAGCTCTAAAAACACAACACGTAAGCTACCCTTTATCAATTGCAATTACTATGCAACATAAATACTAAATCTTCTTGTATATTTAGCATATTATTGCTATTCAAAAGTACTGGAATATTCATAGTCACTTACTTAAAAAAATAAGTTATAATATAGAACTAAATCTGCATCCACATGATTAGAATTTTTAATGAAACAGATACTTATAAACAAGCAATATGAGTAATTTGTATATTATTTCTAAATAATAACTAGCTAAAAAAAATCAAGCACTATGYACAACAATTTATTTTGCCTATCTTGTATTAAGTTTTTATAGTTGAATATGCCCTCATAGTTATAAAATGAGGTGGTAACACTGATAAACTTTTTTAAAAAGCAGTATAAACACAGYAGTCCTTGTACAGTATCAGAAATTGTAACTGGATGTTAACAGAAAACCTGCAAATCGCACAATCCTTCTACACTCCACTATACTTTTCAGAATTATAGTTTAAGATGCTCACACCTACATACAATAAGTGCAGTACCAATGTCCATTTATACAGCTCTTCAGCAGACCTCTTATAATGCATTAAATTATGGCATTAAGYTTTACACTGTTATCTGCTGTGTTTACTTATAACTGGAGGCAAAGAGCTCTGAAACACCCACAAAATTATGAAATACTAATACCTTACTTATCACTGTTTTATATTATCTTTAGAACAAAGAAAATTACCTAGCAGATAATTTATGTAAATTCACTAAGAAAGCAATCTTTGAAAATCAGTAATATGAAAGAAGTAAAAATKATCTCCAGTAACAAGGGCACTTCTCACAAAGGTTCTGAAAATCTTGTATTTCATCTGTGAGCAAAAACAATTCTAACTTTGATAAAGGAGAAAGTAATCAGGGAAAAAATGCATGATTACAAAGTTACTGCTACAAATATCCAGAATGAAAGAAAAATAACCATGTCAGCAATAACCAGATTTGGTATATTCTATGCAATGTGAGCCTGCAGCACTTGGGTTTCAGCAAGAGCAGGGACTGTCAGAAAACAGGRGGTATTTTATTGTTTATTGACATTATTTAAAGCCTGAATTCACTGAAGAATTAGTAATTAGTCATTAGGAAGGTTTTCATTTCAATAAGTTTTTGTGGGGCATTTTAAAGGGTAAGGCAACTCATTAATCAGTCATATAAAACAAAAAAATAATACTAATGAGCTAATTTCTGTAGAAATTTGGATTTATTCTGACAAATGCTGATAAAACCAGACACCTCTTTCAGGCAAACAGAATCCTACTAGCAAGATTCCTGAAGGAGATAACCACTGAGTTTAAAAATAAGCAATAAAGTAATCAGTCTTCAYTGTCATGCTTAAAACTTGCTAATAGAACAGAATTTGGGTTACTTTTGACAGTTCAGGTTTCAGAAATGATTGACTTTTTGGTGTTTTTCTACTACTGCTGTAATTCAGCTTTAGTCTTCTGACTGTGATTAAAGCAATACTAAAATAGGGACTAAAAAATGCATGGCAGACCTTAGGAATCACATAAGAACATGTATATATATATAAAATCTGCTTCAGCTGGCTTGATATTCAGGAAAACAAAGCAACAAAAAAAATTACATTCCTTTAATATAAACCAGTCTAACAGTGAAATTGCAAACCAAGTATCAGCAACATCACTAGAAAAATATAGACCAAAGTGCTATTTCTAAACTTCTTGTTATACTTACTGTCTCAGGGCTTCATGCTAACTTTGTCACTGRACTTTCCATTGTTCTCTCATAAGAGACTCTGAATGGACATTTAGGATTCAGATTTTGCCCAGGTAAAACAAGAAGGCTTACATTACTAGCTCTGGGAAAGCTACTTGCAGAAAGATTAGGTCGGGTAGTCATTTTCTACTGGAATAGAACAACATAATCGTGATTTTGTAAGAGCAAAGACTCTGCAAATTACTAACTGAATAAAGTATCTTTTTTCACCTTTAACTTATTACTTCTACCACTATTCACTTTATTTTCTGCAACAACTGTTTCATGCATATTAATGCAGTATCCTCTGGTAAACCACTGCCAAAGACAACTTCCACTGCCACTAGAGGMTGGCAGTCAACCTTCACACCACTAATGACCATTACTGAATGTCACAGTAAGTCATAGACAATTCCAGCAGAAGAGAGAGGGGTTAATAGCGTCACACATTTCACAGCACAGTGAAACCCATAGGGGCTACAGTCCTCAACAGGAAGGCAGTCCACTACACCCTCTCAGCCTCCACTGGGCTTCACTTGTCCCTAGGTCTGTGTAGAAATATTWAGTCTCAGAATTAAAGCTCAAATTTAATCCTTTGGTATTAAAACCAGAATGTTATGTTTGGCTTATAATAGAACCAAAACAGCCTTACTCTCCGCCCCTCTGCATTACTTCAGACTCCTTGCTGTTCCTCCCTGAACAGTTCTAGTTTTTGTATTCTTTTCTTACATTTTCTACCTGCTCATTTAACCTTGAAGTMCGTCACAGTTTTAACTCTTCCTACAAATCTTCTAAATTGCATTTGTCATCCACAGATTGAGGGCCATGACTGCTCATTCTGACTGTACAGAATAGGCCAAAACCCCTCACTGGTTCTTCCTTCCTTGTACTCACAATGCCTTTGAGAACTGCTAACACTTCTTTAGCAGTTAAGCCTGAATGAAGAATTTAAAGTAATGAGGAATGTATTAAGCCCAGGGTAGATTTTACCACTCTCGAAGTGTCCACTCAAAAATCAAACTTACACTGCTGCAAGTACTTTACACTTCAGGAATCAACCCCCTCAACAGATTTATTTGCATTTAAAAGAGCAATGTTCTTCAAGGCAATATTTTTTTCAGCAGAACAGTTCCACTTGTAGTGCATCTCMAGGTTTTCAACGAGTAAATGCAAACAGACTGTGCATCATAAACCTCTTCCACATAAAATTTACAAATATAAAATAAGTGACAAGCTCTCTTTTCTCCCTTTCTACCTTCCAGAAAAGGGTACATTCATTCCCCTTCAGCCCCCAAACAGAGCAGCCCACTTGRGTGTCCTTGCAGGTAAAAGAATCCTGAAGAGTTACCTTCCACACATTTTGATGTCAGATTTTTGCCTAGCTTAATTACACGTCAACCAGCCTGAGGTTTTGGAATGCTCAAGGCAGGGAGGCTGAAYCTCTGGAAATTCCATCTCTGTTCCCCCTCACTAATGTAGAAAGAAGCAAAATCCATAGTTYAAGAAAAACCTTAGCTTATTTTTGTATAATGCCCTATGATACTGAAAAGAAGTATTCTGCTAGCAATTATAATAGGCAAACAAACAAATATTATTTAATATATAAGGAAAAMCAGTCTGATGAAATTATGCTAACTTTCATGTAACTCAAGGCAATACTTAACCTTCAGTCTTTCTACACTCTTTAAACTTCATTATATTTAATACAAACTATTTATATTAAAAAGTAAAAAATCTCCACAGACCTCACAAGCATTTATAGGTATTACACGAAGCAGTACAAGATTTACCTCCAGTTTTCAAGACCCTGTAACACCAAACATCTTTTGTACCTATGTGTCTCTAAATTAGATTAGAGAAATAATTTAAACTGAAAATATCAACACAAAGACAGTACAAATATGCATCTGCACCAACTTCACATGACTGCAAGATCTTTGTAGATAGACAGAGGCAGACAGTCAAGGGATAATCTGAAGCAGAAAAGCTSAAGTGCCAGACAGCCATACATTGTCAATAGGGAAGTGTAGGATTTCTTTTACTGAATTATCATCCAATTACACATAACAAGATGATTATTCGTAAACTAGCATCTATAGACTCAGCAGCTGATCAAGAACTCCTTGTGCCTTGCACTGTACAATCATGTAACAAAAAGAGCCATGCCCTACATAGTTTGCAGCATAAAGATGACAGGCTCTCGAACTCCCTCAGGTGCCCCGATGTGAAGAGGCTGAATGGTCCTGTTCTTCCTTTCACCAACACATATTCATATCCTACTTTTAGTCCATTAGCACTCAAAAAAGTCAMAATGCATGAGAGGCACAGTCCGTTTTACTGGTATGTTTATTAGACAGTACAAGAAACAAGGCACATTTCAGATTATTTGGGGGTGGTGGCAGAGGGCAGTGGTGGAAATTACAAAGGACTGAACTTGAAGGAACAGATCTGGCCCTTCACTTATTTTTGAGTAAACCACATTCTGTGTTCAGCAGAATGAAGGGTATCAGAAGCTGTAATATGTAATTCTGACACATAAGATCCGATACCTACATCTGAAATTTTTACTCAGTGATTTTTAATGAAGAAGCACCTTAAAATTCAAGACCAAAAGTGAAAATATTGTCTTTCATAATGGACTTAGAAATACCATGTTTCTCTGCAGCATCAGCAGAATTTTATGGTTTGCCTTTACTTGCCAAGCAGGAAAAAACCCCAGTGAAATCTACATTATATTCTGTGCTTGGTGYCTGTATGTTCTTGCCCATACAGATACTTGTCAACTAAAACAACTGTTAAAACTAAAGCATAAAATATCATTTTAATAATGTTCACATGCAAAATGTTTGATAAAAATACTTTAAATTATTGTATTCAATGTTAACTGTTTTCCGTTAATACAGTTAGAAAAGGACTATAGATTAATTTCTGCTAATGCCTCAGCAAAAGTCCAAGAATTAAAGAAATTCAGGATTTTAATCTACTGAAASTAAGCAGGAAAGCTTTCCTGCAAAGAAAAAAGGGTTCAAGCCTCCTGCAGACAACAAGTTCAAAGGAATGACACTGTAAATGCTTCCTAGCAACATTAAAGATATTCATAATCCTCATCCTCTCTACCTTACTTCAGCTTTATTAACTGAAAAAGCAGCAAATGCAAACAGCCTGATAAAACAGAAATGGTTTAATAATTAGAGTTAAATTAAGTCTTAACCATTTTTTTCAAGTATAAGCCTGAACCAATAATAAAGAAAAAAAGCTCCTAATTTTTTGGTATACCACATATGGACCTCCTAGGAAAAAAAAAAAAATCTCTTTCTTTTTCTTCAAGCTCTGGTATTCAGAAAAAAAGAAACAATGGTTTCTAAACTACCAGTTTAAAAGCAATTATTCTGGGAAAAGTAAAAAAAGATATTCAATCTTCTAAAATTATTCACACTGATCCTAAAGGTAAAAATCCAACCTTCTTAAGTTTAAAACCACAACAAGTTTATTTATCATACATGCTCACAAACAGTACATATCCATACTATGTATCTTTTCCATCATACRGTACTATAAACAAATTAATAAAATTTTAATTCCTTTATAATCTAGCTTTAACTCACACACTTTTTTAAAGCAACAAAGTTTTACTGTCTGTTTAGTCCTATAACAAAGCAGRAAAAAGAAATAATCCTTTTAAGCAAGGACTAATTCTAATAGACAGGAAGTGATACTCCTTTCTACTGATTAAGTAAATATTCCTTATATTGAACAGACCAGGTTCCTTCTTTCATTTAAGTCATTGACAAATTACTTGTGCTTCAGTGATAACTGAGGGTCAGCCATTAATTTTTCTTGGACACTTTCTTTAATCTAAACTGAATATAAAATATTTTCMAGGAGGACGCTAACAAAAACTATTTCTAATCCTTAGAGATATTAGTAAAATTATTATCTGTATAGTCACACTCAAGAGAGTACTTGCAGGGCTGCTGAAAGATTAGCCTTCTCAGTATAAAAATGTGTTTCAAACATTACATGTGAAAAACATGTTCGGCACTAAAGTGGATAACCCCAACCGTTGTCTTGACATTAGGTGTCTTAATCCACATCAATCAGTTGTGACTTGTTAGCTGGGTAAGTGAAGCAAGGACTATGGATCTCTAGGGAAGCATACACATCTCAGCTCTCCTAAATCTCAGTCACTTCTTTCTCATGAATGGCACATTAAGTATGCAAAAATCTGTTCTAATTGACCAAATGACATAAAGAGGAAGAAGAACAGGCAAACACAATAGAAATAAAGACACCCTCAGTTACTCACAGAAGGAAGCATCCCAAGCATTTTCATAAGAATGAATCTTGCTAATGGCCCCAAGGCTGCTGTAGAATAGCAATTGGGTTACAGAAGTGGGGTGGAATAAGACCAAAAGTGGAAAATCTTCAAGACTAGGAAGTGTTTACACTACACAGTGCATGGAAAGTGGAAAAAAAATAAGTGGTTAAACAACTTAGAACATGTACAACATATACCACTGAGAAAGTCAGACAGATGCAGTAGCAGATGATAAAACCCCCTCAGGAAGCTTTTCTCATTTTGAGAGCTGCACTGTTTTTTAAATAAATTTTCCAACCAATGGGCTGCTTTTTCTCAAAATTAGACCCCATGCTGAGATGATGACCTGCATTCAATTCCGTCATGCTCTCCTGAAAGCTGATGAGTCATTGTAGCACCAGGAACTGGCCTCAGTAAGAGCCTTCCTGCACAGTTCGTGAAATATAAAAATGACACTATTTCCCTATTTCTTTTCTGTATCATTGCTAGAATGAAAACGGCTATGAAACACACAACATTTTGCCATATTATAAACCTTACTATAATTTTATATTACAAGTTATTAAATGAAAAATGAAACCTGCCACGCAAAAAATAAATYACTTTCTCTTACAGATAATACGCAGGGTAAGCACATAAAATGATAGCTATTTCTGTCTTCCCACCACAGAACCCACATCCACAACAAAATTCTTTACCATCATACCAACAGGACTCTAGATAAAAAAAAAAAAAAAAAAAAAAAAAAAAAAAAAAAAAAAA